>NC_089873.1:159952500-160252500 GCF_040182565.1 Anser cygnoides | reverse complement strand
CAACGATTGCATTCCCCTGACCGACCCCCTCACTGAGACCCTAATCACCCCGGAAATTATGTAAATACTAAAATCTGGTTAAATTGGCTATTGGGAATTGAGAATCTGTTCCAACAAGGTCCAAAAGAAACCCCTATGGAATTTATGGAATTTTTGAATTTCTGGACCAACTTTGAAATGCAATGAAAAAAAAAAAAATGGACCTGGCTTAAAAAAAAAAAAAAAAAAAAAAAAAAAAAAAGAGAGAGAGAGAGAGGCAACTGGCTAGCCTCTTTCCAGGGCAATCAGCCCCTGATATCAGAAAGAAATTGTCTTAGGCTGCAGGACAAACTTACAACAGTCAGGAATGATGGGGACCTGGGGCATCTACCCTAGCAGGTCCACTAGTTGAAATAAAGCTAGGAAACGAAGACAGAGGCTTGAATTTTTTGTTGGTTATGGGAGCTTCTTTCTCTGTGTTAATTAGGCTGTAAATGTAATAGGAGCAACATATTCAGTGTTAAATAGTTTAAAAGGACGATTAGGAACTAAGACAACTACAATAATTGGAGCCACAGGGAAAGAGGAGGAATGGTCATTCTTACAACCCCTTGATTTGCGTTTTGGGGGTAAGGAACTAACCCATGAATTTTAGTATGTACCAGAATGCCCGATGCCACTCTTGGGACGGGATCTATTAGCCAAATTAGATGCAACAATAACCTTTGAGGATGGAGAATTAATAATGAAGGTACCTGAGTCCAAAGTAGGCCAAATCCTAATGATCAAAGATAAACCCTTTGTTAATATTCCAAGAGAAGTAGAAAATGCAGTTATAGCAACAGTACGGGAAACAGATGTACCAGGGAAGTCGAAACTGGCACAACTGGTAAAGGTGGAATTAAAGGAAGGAGCCAAACCTGTTTGAATCAAACAATATCCACTTAAGATAGAAGCTAGGCACAGGAATGGTGAAAATTATTGACAAATTTCTCAAATATCAGAATTCTGGAAGAATGTAAATCGGAATACAATACTCCAATTTTTCCAGTAAAGAAGCCGAATGGCGAGTATAGATTTGTACAAGATCTTAGAGCAATAAATGAAATAACAAAGGATATTCACCCGGTAGTAGCTAATCCTTACACATTGTTAACATCTGTGAAAGGGAAATATAAATGGTTTACCGTGATAGATTTAAAGGATGCCTTCTTTTGCATACCTCTTGATAAAGATAGTAGAAAATTTTTTTGCCTTCAAATGGGAAAACATATTGAAGTTTTTGGACCACATATGGTAACAACCGTTTTGGAACAAAGGGGGGGGGGCACTGGTTATCACCCAGCTGGATGATGAAATATCAGGCAATCCTAATTGAACAAGATGACACAACCTTGAAAACGACTAACCTGTTATATCCAGCAGTATTTCTAGGAACTGTTCCAGAAGAAGGACCGTTGGAACACAGTTGTGTGCAAATAATCGAACATACGCCAGCCACAAAGATTTGAAGGATGTACCCCTTGAAAGGTATTCAGTGGGAATACCACACTCCGTGGCACCCACAAAGCTCAGGGAAAGTAGAAAGGATGAATCAAACAATAAAACAACAATTGGCTAAGTTAATGATCGAGACACAGCTGCCCTGGACGAAAATGCTTACCATTGGCACTTTTAAACATAAGAACTAAACCACACAGTGAGACTGGATTATCATCATATGAAATGTTATATGGTATGCCTTATTCTCAAGGGATGCCCCTAGGGAACAATGTAGTTGAGGATCATAGTATCCAGAAATACATAATTACCATTGGAAGGAGATTACAGGAGATAAGAGAAATTGGGATGATGACTCAGACACCACCTTTAGGATTTGCTATTCATAAAATACAACCAGGAGACAAGGTCTTAATAAAAACCTGGAGAGAAGAATCATTGAACCCCCGATGGGAGGGACTGTACCTTGTTTTACTTACTACTGAAACAGCTGTGAGAACAGCAGAAAGGGGTTGGACCCACGCATCCAGAATAAAAGGACCAATAACTACCGAAGCCTGGAGGGTTGAGTCCACTCCTGGGGAACTGAAACTGAGACTAAAGAGGAACTGATATCCCAGCAATGAGGTTCTGCATGAATTAAGGGCACTGGATAAAGAGGACAAGGCTGAAGGGAGGAAAGGGAGAAGGCAAGACCGGGGTAGGACCCTCCACTGCGGCGTGTATGGTCTACCGAGGGAGGCAACCCCTATGGGTATTGACCGCCGAGTGAGAGTGCCTCGACCGGACTTCTCCCACACCAAGATCAGTTTGTCCTGAGAAAAATAACATGAGAACCTTTTAAACCCATAATAAAATTGTGATTAGTTTTTCCAGGAGCTGGATCACCCTGAAGGGCTGAATGGTAACACAAGCTCTGAAAGCGGGCCCAACCCCATGATTGAAGGCGCTTCCCACACTCTCAAGACTGGACGGCGAAAAAGGCTTATAATATGACAGGTCGCCAAAGAGAACTGAATTGTGACTGTAAGTGGAAACCCAACGTGGGAGCTTGGAAGCGTGCATATACGAGTACAAACGGGGCAGACATTGTAACAGGACCACTCGGTAACAAGGACACTCTGTATTATCACGCCCCAAAGGGTAAAGATGGATGGGATGGTCATTTTCCAAACGGGACGTGGGCCCTAAAGAGACATTATTGGGTGTGTGGCAAACATGCTTACAAGAGGCTACCTGGAAACTGGTCGGGAATATGCTATGGGGGGTACATAAGACCCTTGTTCTTTTTATTGTCACAAACACAAGGAAATCATTTAGGAATAAGATTATATGATGACCTGAACAGAGTAAAACGATCTATTGATACTTCCTTATCCGGGGATAGTGCCCAAAAATGGGGAAAGGATGAATGGCCTCCTGAAAGAATCATACAGCATTATGGGCCAGCTACCTGGAACCCGAATGAGTTGGTATCAGGAGCCCGAGAACCTATTTATAATTTGAACCGAATAATTAGGTTGCAAGCTATCCTCGAAGTTGTAACAAATCAAACAGCGACAGCCTTGGATCTTTTGGCTGACCAATCCACTCAAATGAGAAATGCTATATTCCAACATAGAATGGTCTTAGACTATTTACTAGCAGAAGAAGGGGGAGTATGTGGAAAACTGAACGATTCTAATTGTTGTCTACAGATTGATGATAATGGAAAAGTGGTTAAGCAGATAACAAAAGAAATTAAAAAGCTAGCCCACGTCCCAGTACAAACTTGGAAGGGTATGGATTGGGATTTCTTTTCATGGTTGCCCGGTGGACCATGGGTTAAAAGGATGCTGTTTTTATTTTTATGTGGTGTAATGACATTATTGTTTATACCTTGTATGATACCTTGCTTTACGTTGTTGATACGGCGAGTAATAAATAGCACCCAATTTGTGATGACTTCAGTGGAGAGAAAAGGTGACGTGTCGATAATGATGCTTAAGAAGTGGACACCCCGAGAACTGACTGATGAAATCCAATTGTTACTGACAAAGGTTGAAGGAGAGACACGAATTGATGATTAAAAAAAAAAAAAAAAGGGAGGAATTGTAAGAAATGGTCCAGCAATTCGTGCCACTAAGGGGTTTTGAAGGGTTAACATTGAGGCCTGGGTTTGGGCGAGAAAAGAACAAAGGGATTTCTTCGGAGAAAAACTGCTGACTTTGCACGGATGTGCAGTAACTTCTGATAGCCGGCCAAGAGACCACTAGATAAGGAGGAAGAATAAGAGCCTTCCTGTCTCCCTGTCTCCCTGGACCACTAGATAAGGAGGAAAATATGAGCCTCCCTGTCTCCCTGTTCGAGCGGCCCCTGAGAAAGTAACAGAGACTGATAAGCAGGCGACATCGGATTTGGGAAACCAATTATAATAACCCTGCCTCTTCTAGAAGTAGTAATGAATATGTATTAGCCTAGGAGTATAAAAACCAGCTGCCTTACGTAACAGGTGTGCGTCCCGGTGGAGCAGAGACTCCCGGCGCACCCAGCGCTGTTTGCTTGCCTCTATTCGTTTAATAAATTGTAAACTCTGATTGTAATCCTATTTGGGACTCAGTCATTTATAACATGTAGCATAGGCAGTTATGCCAGAGAATGTGTTTGTCTTCCTGTTTGGAATTCAGATAGTCCTGCAACAGACATCAGTTACAAAGAAACAGATTTTTTTTTAAATTCTAATAC
This sequence comes from Anser cygnoides, assembly GCF_040182565.1. Lineage (NCBI taxonomy): Eukaryota > Metazoa > Chordata > Aves > Anseriformes > Anatidae > Anser > Anser cygnoides. The sequence goes on along the minus strand of NC_089873.1, from coordinate 160,248,297 downwards.
AGCTTAAGCAGCATAAGACCTGCAAATATACACATACACCCCGTGCATACCAGGTCTGGGGAAGATACAAAGATTCATCCCCTTCCCAGCTGCTGGCACTGGGCATGCAGTGCCCTGTTCCAACCACCAGTGCAGAACCCCAAACTCACCTCACACGTGCCAGACTCCTCCAGTAGCTGGTTTGGGAACTCACACCACACCCACCCCTCTGGCTGGGAGTAGAATGCCCCTCTTGCCCCAGTAGCTGATGCCTACACTCCTGATCTGACTCCACAAGATGGCACCCATTCCGGTCACACATGCAGAGTTCCCACCAGTAACTGGTGCTGAAGCTAGCACACTTGCTCCAGTAGTTGGTACTACAGGCCACGGTGCCTGCTCCCCACCCTGACTCCAGGATTTGGCACTGAGTTTCACTCACCGACATTCAGGTTGCACCAGTATCTAGCACACAGTCATTGTATCACACAAGAGAGTGTGATACACAGACAGAGACTTAACAGAAGATTTAATAGAAACATATAAGATAGGACAGACTGAGGTGATCAGGCACAAGGTTCAAACCAGACAAGCATTTGCAGAGTTATGCAGTTTCCGCACCTTCCCAGTATGGATGTCCTCCTCCCCTGCTGTTCACAATCTTATCCACTGCAAAGTCCAGGTCGATCATCCTGGAAGTGGTGCCTGTAGTTTGTCATTGTTCTCATGGAGCAAAGGTATAGTTTTTGCCATTGTTTCCATTTTTGCTTTGTCAGGTCTGTATCTCAGCATTTTGCTTATTGTTATCATCCTTATCCAGAAATCCTCAATCAGACAACCATGCTTGAATAAACATTCTCATGTTTCATTTCCTGACCAAGTTTGATTCCCACCACTTCCTCCCTTCTTACTATTCTTTTGTTGCCTTGGAAAAGGTCCTTGATCTGATACCTTTAAAGGAGCAGACACTCTCCTTCTACATACCCTCACACACAACAGACTCACCGAATAGGCTCTGTTACTTTAGTAAAGCAATTTAAAAAATCCTAATAAAAAATATGGAGGGAAAAAAAATACAATTCATTGCAATTCACTTATGATTCAAAAAAGCTGGGTTGGTTTGTTGAATGCTCACTGTACCAAGTGTCATGAGATGATAACAGTTACAAACCAAAGAAAAGGTTCCTTAATTTTGGTTTAATTCATTGTTTGTGGTGGTGGTTTTAGCTACGAGAATCTGTTTAACCCTCTCTCCTTCACTTTAGCTGTACTCTGTACTCTTCTCTTAATCTATAACTCATTGTTTTTTGTTTTTTTTTTTTAATTTCTTTTAAGCATTCTTCTGTTTTACTATTCTCTAAACATAATACAAAAACAATCGTGCTCTGTAATTAGAGGGATTAATATTTTAAGCAGAGTTAGTAGAGTTCTCACTCAAAAAAATACCATTCCAAATGCAAATCTAAACTTCAAATGGCTCATCACAGGGAAACAATCAGGTTCTAATCAGAAAGTAGTGGTGCTATTATTATCTGTGGGCCTTGGTGAAGCAAAGTCATTTGTGATATTGAAGTTACTGAACATCACTGTTCTAACTTTGCTGAATCAGTCAGGTAACACACTGACTGTTGAAAGTCTCAGTTGCCCTACATTATTCAGTGTTTCTGCTCCTGAGATCAAGTGAAATTCACTGCCTTGTTGCTTCATTGCCTTACTGTTCAACTAGGCAGGAATTGTTGGATTACAGTATGGGAACAGGAACTGTATTTCTGACCATCAGTGTTGTACTGTGTCATACTTTGTTTCCATCACCTCCTAACCTATTTGAGAAGCAGAATTCCAAGGAAGAAAACAGGAAGGTTGCTTAGTAGGACATAGCAAGACTGTTCAGACAGGCATTTTCAGTTTTATGTTCTGTGGAATAGGCCAATTTCAGTTTTGGTTTTAACCTGCAACTTAATAACCTTACCTATTGATTGTCCCCCACCACTTGTGTTAGAAAAAAATAATGAAAAAAAAAAAATATATATATATATATATATATAATCCTACTTACCTGGTTTCTGTCAGTTATGATTTTATGACCTTCAGTCAGATTTTCTTCCTGTTGTTTCTTAATTTATTTCATCTCATATCATATGGAAGCTATAATGTACATCCAAATACCTTTTTGCTTCTACCTTACTTCTTTAGTTTTACTAAAGTGCTTTTGAGATGAATTGCCTGGAATGAAACACGGAATTAAAGAATGACATATGAAAATACAGGCTGCCATTGTAATTTGTCTATTTCTTAACTAGTAATTCCTGAGTTATACTTCATTTTTAGTGCTGCAAACAATTAAGCATACACTTTCATAGAACTATCCAGGACTCCTGTAAGGTATCTTCTGAAGGAATAGTAACTGATTTTGGTTGTGTCTATATTGCTAAATGAAGTAGAGTCATGTTCATATTACAGACTCCAAAGATAAATAATATCAAGAAAACCATATACACAACGATTAGAACTAGCACTGTCTTTAGCATTGATTTTTTTTTTCTTTAAAAGGTCCAAATGACTGAAAATAAGTTAACAGCCAGAATTCTAGTGCTTTACCTCTATTCTCCTTTCTTTAATTATAAAGGAGATGTATAAAAGCAGTTTTAGAGTCTATCACTATGTTAGCTGAAGTTATAAGTCTTTATACCCATCATTTATATGCATAAATATTTATTGTCTTCATCTCATGTTATCATAGTTTATTTTAGTTCTGCTTACTTTAAGAAAATGTTGTAATGTAAGGACTCTCTGTTCTTGCTATTCATTCAACTTTTTACTTCATTTTAAAATTAAAATGAACAGGGCAGTTGCACTACAGATCACCACTAATGTTTCTCTGTATTGCAAAACATGTATTCTTCCACTTTATTTCTTGCAACAGAGTTACTAATCTGTGAGAAGGAAGTAAATTGTATCTCTAATAAATCTTAGAAAAGTTTAATTAACTAAAGTGTCTTAGGAGAGTAACTTTCAAAGTAAAAATCTTTTTGAAAATCCTAGTTCATCCTATCAATAATATCAAGTTTAGCTTCACAGCACTCTCCAAGATTTTTGCCTTCTTGACATAAAACTTCTTGATATAAAAAAAATACCATTGATACTTGCCTTATGTTCTATTTCTCCTTTTATTTATTTATTTATTTATAGTTAAAACAGTTCTCCTGTTTTTCTTCACCAGTCTGTACCCTCCATCCATGTGGAAGCATTTTCTAAAAATTGTTTCCTTACTTGTCTTCTCCCTGTCACCTGAAAGTAAGGTCATTTTAGCTGATAGATACCTTACCAGTTAGCAGTTTGGTATTTCCATATTTGATTTCTTATTTCCATAATTGATTTCTTGATTTAAATAATTTATTCTATACATTTTATTGATTTGTTCTAAAAGTATACTAGTCTGTTTCATTGTGTGGTATTTTCTTTATAAAAACAGAATATTGAATAAGTATATCCCTAAACTAGTTTGCTGTGAATGCTAATACAAACAATTCATTTAGCTTTTCCATTATGCTTTATCTTTCCTTTAATGTTCCATTTTTGAGAAGACCATCTATCACCCTTGTCATCTCTCTGGAAAAATTCTTATTTCTGATATGCTGAAAAACGTTTTTAATATGAACTATAGAAAGCCTATAGCAAGTTGTTCGTGCTTTTTTGTTGTTGTTGTTGTTTGGTTGGTTGTTTTTTTGTACAATCTTCAAGCTTTACATTTGTCTTTCCAGATTTTATGTTCCATTTTTGAAAACTGTTAGTCCCCTTTCTTCCTTTCTGAATTTGGAGACTTTGGGAGAAGAGCTATTCAAAGAAATTTATCTGTCTATCAGGAAAGTATTTAAATTTCAGAAGGGTGTCTAGAGTCAATGAGAGAGATTTTGCACAGACTCCTGAGCTAACTTTTTTTTTTTTTTTTCTACTCCTACTAGTAATAATGTAAATCAATCTAACTTCCTCTTTATGACCACCCAAAGGGGGGCCAGAGGTGTTTCTGGTAACATTGCAGGATCTTACAATTAGGGAGTCAGAGGGGAGATGGCATACAAAGCAGAAGCAGAGATTTCTTCTGACCTCTGAAGATCCCTTACCATCTCTTGCTTTTGCAAAGAAAGTTGTTTGATTAATAAATGACTAGCTTATATGAAGAATAACTTTATTCTTCCTCATTACACCCTTTTTGGGGTTTTCATTGAAATATCAGAGAATTGAAGCAGGTTTTTTTTTTTCTATAAAGTCAACAAAAATTGAACAAGGAAATACTGGTACCCTCTCTCCTGTGTAGACAAGAGACAAGAGGACAAGGGATAATTGTCTACTCATTTATTATACACATCGTGGTTTTACCCTGGTGGGCAGCTAAACTACACCACAACCCTTCACTCCACCTCCTCAGAGGAAGAGGGGGAGAAAATATGATGGAAAGGGCTCAAGGGATTTTTCTCTTTAAAAATATATTTTGTAGACAGAAAAGATCAACTGTACTTATAAGTAATATGATAAAATATTATTTCTTTCACAATCCTTTCAAACACATAATTTGTAATTGATTGCTAGTATCTGACAAGACCTTTATTCATTCACAGTTCTACATGAGAAATAATAATTTCTTTCCAATTAGGTCTTTTCATAGTTTATTACCTAGATTCATCCTGTATGTCTGAATTTCAGAGCAGATCAGGAAGAATCCTGTGATAAAAAATAAGGTCCTCTGTGTATCAAATGCATCACCAAAACTTGCAAGAAGACAGCAAGAGATTAAATAACTTAATAGTGTTATATATATATAAATATATATAAATATATATTTTTAAGCACTATATTTCTACATAGAAGAGTTATGAAACTGCTTTCTACTTTATTATTATTATTATTACTATTATTATTATTATTATTATTATTATTTAGAAATGAAAATATGAAATATTAAGGAGAAGATTACCAGATTTACTCAGTGGGACAAAAACTTAATTCTCTGCTCTCCTAAAAGATTTTATTTTAAAGAAAAATAAGGTATTCATTAAGACCTTGGTAAATGCATTATGAAATTTTAATTCCCATTTCTCCTTTTTAAGTGCATGTGGAAATACCAGAGTCATCTGAGAACTGGATTCATGTGAAACATTTCACTTACACCAGAAAGATAAATCATGATAATATTCACTTGGTGCCTAAGCTAAAGCTAAGTCCTGTTGAGAACATTTGTCTTTTTTCAGCTCGTAGAATTATTTCTTGATAAATTTTAGTTAAGAATAGACTTGATCTAGCAATGATGTACTAAAACCCTGATGCATGAGCTGGTACCAAAAAGTATGTTTTTTTTCACTGTGACTGTAAGAATTTCTGATATAAGCTGCTGCATTACAGAGACTCACTATTTTTAGTTCAGATTAGATGTTTTTCACAAACATTGTCACTGTCTGTGTATTTCCACTGAATGTGTTATATTATTTGAACTACTGATATTATTAAGAAACATTTGCTTGAAAGTTTAGATTGAATGTTAGGTGTTAGGCCTACCTGCAGCTTCTTTGATATTTCAGGGTAATTCAGAGAATGTAAATTCCAGGGACCCCTTTAAATCCATTGGAAAAATCTATGGGCATGGAATATTTAAGGGGGTTAATTCTAGTGTGAGACAAACAGGGAACACCTAAAATGAGAGTCCCTGAGTTGCTCTTTCTGTCTACTGACAACCAAAGACCAGAGACTGCATTATGGTATCATCTTGCAGAGATTATTTTCAGTAGACATGTTGAGGTTATGTGAACAGGATTTAATGGAAGTTAGGGGAAAATCAACTTTGGAAGCAGGTAATACACTTGGTAAGCCCTACAGATCCTACTGTTTCAAGAGTGCAAGTGTGTGGTCAAAAGGTCACAAAGGGAAAAGTTGAGGGAAAATTGTGGTCTGCATGTGGGAGATGTTTTGTTATACTGCTTTATGTAGAAAATATTGTGTTGGTTGTAAGACTGTTAGTTTCTGTGTTCCAGCCCACCAAATAGTGTAGGTAGTTTTGAGTTTGTCCTTTTCTATCTGGTCCATTATCTTTGTACAGAAAGTGAAGAATTTTAATGCATCGTGAACATAGTGAATTTATCTGAATAAAAGGTCTGTGGGGAAAGAAGCTACATTAATCCTGACTACGTTGATTATTCCAGAATTTGATAGGTGACCCCAGAACTCCATAATAAAAAGTCTGTAAATAATAATAATAATAATAAAGTTAAACAGTTTTAAACTAACTCTTGCCATTAAAATATACTTAGTTGTCCCTTTTTACCCCAGGAAAAAAATATATAATTAATATATACTACATCTCTAGTGGTCATCAAATTTCCTTCTAGACACTAGATTAGTAAAATCCATGGAGAGAGATTTTTCTTTCAGTGCTCTTTGGTATAATCCTAGGATAAAATTCAGAAGATAATCAGTAAAATATGCTGGATTTCAAAGGACTGGTGTTTCATTTCTCATATTTTTCTATCTACCAACTTCTGCCAGCTTGCAGTTTGTGAAATATCACTAACATGCATCTTAAATCTTCAGACTTTGATCAATTATCTGAGCAAGATGGGTAACATTCAAGCCAGTAAAATTTTCTGTATCATTAGGAATGTGTCCAAAAGCTATGTCTGTATGATTGGATCCATAGCTACCATCAGTTTCTGAGGCTGATATATGTTCCATCCATGTCTGCACTCAATACAGGTTTGAGACTGCATTGCCCTGAGTTCCTGGGGTTGGGCCCAATCAGGAGCCACAGTAGCTCTAAGTCTCTGTTTCAAAGATACTGTACAAAAATATATGCAACTAACCACTGCATAGTTTCAACCACAAAAAATGAGTGGCATTTTTCTTTAGTAAGGACAGCATATTTAAATTGTATGAAACCACACAAGTTCTAAAATAGTAGTGAATTACTCTCCTGCATAAGTTTCTTTTTTATTTCTCCTAATTTAATACACTGGCCATTGAACATGAAACATGTAAGTAAGAACAGCGTTTTCACAACAAATATGTTAATGGTATTTAGAAAATCATTTTTAAAAAGTAATGCAGCATAATTCTTAAATTTCTCTTTTTATTGGGAAGCACGAATCAGGACTTTCTGATTGCTGGATATTTACTGCAGGTTCTGAATCCTGTTAGAAAGTTATGATTCAGTGCTTTCATTTTTTTATTATTATTTTTTTTTTTTTTTAGCTAAAATAGGTAAAACCTTTACAATTTTTTCTGCTTTATAATCTGTGTTTCTCATAGTATTATATTTCAAATTAGTGACATGGAGGAAAGCAGAATGTGAGATTAATATCCAATTTTCTCATGCTAAAGAAGGAAAGGAGGATGTATAGATATTTTCAGCTGAGATCAGCATTCTTAGAATGACATTTACAGTACAGAAATATTAGCTAGCTTGTTGTTTTTGTGAAACTTTTGTAATTACAAGGGAAACCTGATGCATTACTCAGATATTTTTAAAACACTTTTAATAATTAGATATTTATACAAAGTGATTTCTGTATCCCTTAGGCTTTAATTAGTTTCTCAGGTATTGCTTGCAAGTTTTTAATAAGATACAGAACTTGCTGGAGCTTTTACTGGAAATGATTTTGTAAGTAATTTTATTGTTGTTGTTCTTTCTTCAAAAAAGTAAGAGTAAGCACAAACAAATAAGGTAAGTATCTTGCTTCTTGAATTTATTATTTATTTTACAGAATGATAATTGGGTGGTGATTTTCGATGGGCCCAACATTATTTCAGATTGAATCCAGGAACCTCATTTACAGAATCACAGAACGGTTGAGGTTGGAAGGGACCTCTGGAGATCATCTAAGTCCACTCTCTCTGCTAAGCAGGATCACCTAGAATATGACAGTCTAGCTCTCTAGTGGGAGTTTCCATTTTAGTAAGAAAAATCAATCAACGAGATAGATACTTACTATTCCTTCTATCACCATTGGCTGAAACTGAGAATTCAGAAAACATCATGTGCAATTCTCTGTTCTCTTATATGCACATGCATACACACACACACACACAATCCCAGTTCTTTTCCACAGAGACATCATCATCTATGCCATGCTATTCCTCCCATTCTCATCCCAAATCAAAACAATATTATTTCAGATTCAGAATGTTCAGAGGAAAAAAAATAGAAAAGAAAAACAAAAAGAACAACTCAAAGAATTTACACATTCGTAAAAATGGTTTTAATCCATCATCTGAATTAAAAGAAATATATTATACACAAGTCCTAAAAAGGAATCAAAATTGTTTAATTATATGGAAACTGCACTTTCTTACAATAACATATCTTACGTATGGGAAAGAAAAGGCAAAAACGTGAAATACAGGTTTCTAAGATAGAATTAGAACAGTTATTTGGAATTAGATCATGTTCCATTTGGAAAATACATCCAGACTACCAAAAATGTAAATAGTCTAATTCAAGTGGAAGATGTGTCTGACTTTGTTTTCTGTGAAGTGTGAATGGTCTGACACATCTGAAAATGTACCTTTCACTTAAATCCATTCACATTTAAATCCGTGTGCGGTTGTGCATATAGCACTGTGGTGTTTTAACCTTGGCTAAGGTACAAACTTCCACTCAGCCACTCACTCATCCTCAACATGATGGGAGAAGAAAATAAGATGAAAAAGCTTGATGGATGAAGTACAGACAGGGATGTAACTTACTACTTACTGTCACTGGCAAAAATAAAATTAAAATAAAATAAAATAAAATAAAATAAAATAATAAAATAAAATTAATAAAATAAAATAAAATAAATAAAATAAAATAAAATAAAATAAAATAAAATAAAATAAAATAAAATAAAATAAAATAAAATAAAATAAAATAAAATAAAATAAAATAAAATAAAATAAAATAAAATAAAATAAAATAAATCATAGAATCATGGCATTGTTTAAGCTGGAAAAGACCCTTAAGGTCATTAAGTCCAACCAATGTTATGTTGACATAACAGAAATGAGTCCACCAGTAAACCATGTCCCTAACAGCCACATCAACAAGACTTGACTTGGCGAAAACTTAAATAATTTATTTCCAATTAAAGTAAATGTGGGTAGTTAGAAACAAAATAATAATGCAACACCCCCTGCTTCCCATTTTTCCCAGGATCAATTTCACTCCCTCGTTTCCAAGTCATCTACCCACCCTGCTTCCCACTCCAAGCAGTGAAGGGAGGATGAGGAATGGAGGATTGTGAGCACATAACAGCTCATAACAGCTCATATCTGCTGCTTATTCCTCCTCACACTTATTCTGTGCTCCAGAATGAGACTCTCCCATGGCTGCAGTCTTTCAGGATAAACTTGTTCAGCATGGCATCTCTACAGGCCACAGTTCCTTCAAGGAATATCTGTCTGCTCTGGTGTTGAGTCTTCCAGAGGCTTCAGTGTGGATATCTGCTCCGGCATGGTCCGCTTCACAGGCTGCAGGAGAATCTCTGCTCTGGACCCTCAGGGGTGCCTACTCACCCTCCTTTTGGCTGCTAGGCTCAGCTGTACACTGCAGTAGAGCTAGCTGTAACTAGCTGTGTCTGACACAGGGCAGCCCTGGCCTTTCCTCACAGAGGCCAACCTTGCACCCGCTCCGTCCTCTCCCCTCCCAAACCCAGGCCACGTGCACCCAGTACAGGCACTTAGTAAGTTTGTGACTATAAATATATGTTCAGTAACTCAGGAAATATTCTGCACCAGTAGTTTTCAGATTTATATGAGTGCCAAAAAGTAATAGAGATAAACATAAGTGCTTGAACACTTAAATATCCAAGGTATATAGGAAGAAACTTTATCATTACAATTTTGTCACCTTTAAAGTAAGATTCATGATTTGAGCAAATCAAAATTTAGGCATTTAGCTTCAACTACTCAAGCTCTCAGGCGATTCGCCCTACCCTTAGAGAGCCATTTGAGATTATCTACTTACAAGCAATCCAATAAAAGGTCTACAGAACATTACATGGCTAGTGTAAATTCTTCCCTCCTCCCTTTATGTTAAAATATATTTTGTGTATTAAGTTTTGGTAGTATTATAAAGCTCTTCCTTATCCCTACACCTTTCTCACAGAACAAGAAAAAGTACATAAAAAGCCATAAATATTAATTTGTGCTTGTTGATCCCTGTTGACAGTTAATGAATAACTGTAGAAATTTTTGTGGTGGGCCATTTGATAAAAGAACAATAAATGGTTATACTGACCCCTCATATTACAAATGTCCTATAGGAACAGGATACCTATATGTTGTCTTGAGTGCATTGTTTATCAATACATTTCATTAAGGAGTCTCTTTTCAAGATGTAGTCATTATGTCTTTTAGCTGGTCTTCACAACTGTCACTGAAGTCATCAAACTGAAATTGTATTATTGATCTTCTAAATGCATATCTCTGATAACTTTTTTTTGTTTGATTGTTTGTTTCCCTAGTAGCTATAATATGTCAAATAACTACAATTCTTGTCTAACTTTATTCCAAAGTCATGTACTCTTTCTCTGCCTCGTGACTAATTTTTCTGGAGGTAAATTTGTTAATTTTTTCTTTATCACATATAACATTCTCACATTTACAACTTTGTAATTAATCTCAAAGTCACATATGTTGATAGTTTTGACAATTAGAACTGAACTGCAAGCAAACAAGTATACTCAATATTTAACACCTGACAACACATGAATATTTGATCTACTTTTGAAATTATTGCTTTTGTGGTTTTTTTTTGTTTGTTTGTTTGTTTTGTTTTGTTTTCATGACATATAATGTGATATAGACATTAAGGTTTGAGATTCAAGTCAACTGAGGGAGACATATCTTCTTAAGCAACCTGCCTGGAAAAGTAATTAATTTTTAAGAAAATAATTGATTATGTGCATAAAGCCTGAAGTCTGAATTAAAACTCATTCAGAATCTGTTTCTTGTAAAGGAACATCTGCAAAGGAAATCTCTTTGATTTGCTGGTTTTGAAAAATAATATGAAACTATAAGTATTGCTGAAATTTCTTAAGTGTACCATGTGAGTTGTGTAGTTTACTTCCATTTCTTTGGCAGTACATAATTAACTATTGTCAGAATCATTAGTCAGGATTTTGGTTTAACTTCCATATTCAATTTTTCTATATTGTACCCCCAATAAAATCTATTATGACTTAATTTCTTTCAATTTATGTGTAGATTCTGAAGAGTCAAAATCAGATTTCTCATGCAGCAATTGAAATGTTCAGTTTTACTGAAACTACTCTAAAGGGGGGGGGGGGTACAGATGATGTACGATTAGAATATTATTCATTTCTTGTAACTTCAGGTATTTTAGAGCAAAATGCATTGTATAAAATAGCTTCCTCAGTCAGCTTTGAGAGACAAATATCTCCAGAAGATTATTTCCTCCCTTTTAACTGATTATCTGAAATATATCATACAACAAACTTTTTGTGATCCCTCTCTTTCCAGATGTTTTATACATAATTCTCAATTGTCTTATGATATCAGTGAGACACTGTCAGGAAGCAGATCAATTTGTTTTTATTATCATCATTGTAGGTTAAAACATAACCATTTTAAACATAATATTTTTTTCTTTTTTTTTTTTCTGAAAGAGCAATTTTGTAACATAAATTTTAAATAAACTCTTTAATTTCTCTACACTCTGAACAAGTCAGAAAAAAAATATTAAAATGAGAAACAGGAAAGCACAAAGATTTTTTTTTTCCCCTCACAAATGATCTGGTGATTCTTCAATTAAGAAAAATATGGGGGAGGGAAGGTGAGGAAGAGCTGATCTTCTTCATCCCATCGTCCAAAAGCTTATACATAGCTTTCCATATCTGGGAAGTATTTCCCAAGATTTCAAGGATTACAAGGAATAGAAACTCCCTAAACAATTTATTACGCTATTTACCAGTTTTCACATTTAACATTTAGATTGTTCATTCCCCAGTGCCTACTATAAATTTGTTTCTCCAGTTTAAGCCCATTTCAATGAATCACTTCATGCAAACAGCTTAAAAAAAAAAAAAAAAAAAAGAAGTAATATACTCTGAAATCAATACATGTATACATGTTATAACTTCTCACTTAATGGCTTATGGTAATGTTATTATTTCCCCCTGATGCCACTGAGGTTTCCATGTAGTCAAATAGATATCATAAAAGCTTTTCAGTGGGTTGACTAGACAGAATGCATTCTTTTCATTCTCATTCTTAATCTTACTTGTCATTCTTCCATATTTGATTTCTTTTTATTTTTATTTCATTAAGACCTATACATTATTTCATTAGACATCTATCTACTATAGGCAATCAAATCAATTTTTTTCTTCATAGTTTCCAAACCAGCGTTCCTGGTTTGTTTAGCTTTTTTTTTCCTTGACAGAGACACGCTAAAAATTTTGCCAAGTTTAGTTTTGTTGAATTAGTATATTATAGAAAAGAAAAAACACGTGAAGAGAAAGGGAAGAAGGGAATAAACACAACTAAATTGTACTCTTGTCGTTGCAGTGCAATGGAAATATGAAGTGTCAGGCTATATGTCAGGTGTTGTATTTAATGTCTTTTAAACAATGCGAAAACTTAAAAACCTGTCAAGTTTTTTTTTTTATTATTATTATTATTATTTCCCCTGTTTGATTGCTTAACTAAAGGTTGCATTAAGGATGTGTTTTTCTGTTAACAATTATTTCCTTGGTTATTTACCTGTTGCATAACAACAAAATCAAGAGCTTTCCAATACTTTTACAGGAGAATGAGACTATTAATTGACATACAGATTCAAGGTTCTGTGATGAAATTCTTCAAACCAATGCTCTAAATAATAGATTACTGGACACTTCACACGTCTTCTTTTCTTTAATAAAAATGTCTATTGATTTACAAAATATAACATTTTTGCTGAAAATATCACTGAAATATAATTAATAAAATGAATATTAAGTATAATATGTTGTGGATTTTTTGTTTGTTTAAAAAATTGCTCTAATGGATTTGTTTTGTTTGTTTCCTTTTCTTTGCTTGTTCCTAAAATAATTTGTGTCAATTTCTAATTTATAAACATTCAGCCCTTGTTCATTTTCACATCGTGTTTTAGAATCTGGTAGAGAAAGCTGTACAGGCTTCAGTACAGTGTGGTACTTAATTTGGAACCTAAGTACATATTGGAAAAGTACTGCTGTTTCTTGTAATATGTGTTTAAAGTTGAAATTAATCTATAAGTTGTTTTGTTGTTTTGTTGTTTGTTTGTTTCTAAAGAATATTTTTATTCATACTTGTCTGGCACTTTTAAAGGGTATTGAAACAGATCATGGAAACAATAAGGCTTTATAAGATGCCTGTATCTTTTCAAGATCTTTTAAGAGAGCTGACTCTGCTGACTCTGAGGTAATCATGAACTTTTTTACTGCAGGCAGAATGGTAAATTCTAGGTACTTTCTGAAACTGAAAAGAGTCTTTCAAGCTGTTAAGGTAGTCTTCCATTATGCAAACTGTTACATAGTGTCAAAAAAAAAAAAAAAAAAAAGTCTTATTCATCCTCTTTTCCTTCCTCCCACATATGAGATAACATTCTGAAGAAAAGTTTTCACCACCAAGGAAACACATCAGAGGGTTTCACTTATTCTAGCTGAAGTAAAATATATCCTAAAGGAATAGAAATATTTTCCCAATCTAGAAATCATATTCCTTCCATTCTCTCTTTTGTTTCTTTTTTTTTTTTTTTTTGTCTTCCCCATATAGTGACTTAACTTTAGCTGGCTACTGGGCCCCTAACCAGCTCTCTCACTCCCCCTCCTCAGAAGAATGTGGAGAGAAAATAAGATAGTAAGGCAAGTGGACCAAGGTAAAGGAAGAGAGATACTTACTGATTACCACCACTGGCAAAGCAACTTCAAATTGGGGGGAAAAAAAAAATAAAATCATATTTATTGCCCCACACTAGTTGGATAGTAAGAAACAAAGATGAAAAATAAAACATCTTTCCATTCCCACCACATTTTCCCAATCTAAGCTTTATTCCTTCATTCCCAAGTGTACCTCCTGTCCCCATTAGCTGGGTGGCACTGGATTGGATTGGGATTACAGTCAGTTCTTAACAGTTCCCCTCTGCCACTCTTTCCTCCTGACGCATTTCCTCTGCTCTAGCACAGCTCCTCTGCAAGGGCTAAAGTTCCTGTCATAAGAACCTTCTCTAGAGTGGGATCTCCATATGCTCCATTGTGTTCCTCTCCATGGGCTGCAGGGAAATACCTTCTCCATGATGGTCTTCTCCAGTAACTGAAGCACCTCTTCTCCCTCTTTCCTCTCTGATTTTGGTGGTCACAAGATTGTTTCTCTTGGTATTTTTTTCCTCACTTAACACTGTCTGTGCAATATTTTGTCCTTTAAATGTGGTTTCACAAGGGCACAACACACATGGCAGAGGAGTTCAACTTTTCAATCAGGAGTAGGTCTGATTTGGAACCAGTTGGAACCAGTTGTCTGAAATGGAGCAGACCTGGTTTCTTCTCACAGAGGCCACCACTGCTATTCCCCCACTACCAAATCTTGGACCATATACAAAATTAATCCAAATGTTGTCAAATAATTTTATAGCCCACAAGGAAGTACTGTCAACCTGATTGCAAATCTGAACTGGAACAGCATTCTGTGCTAGCAAATACTGTATACAGAAAAGGTAATCTTAGCTTTTAATATTCATAAAATCATAGAATCATAGAATGGTGGGAGTTGGATGGGACCTTAAAGATCATTTAGTTCCAAACCCACTGCCATGGGCAGGGACACCTCCTACTAGATCAGGTTGCCCAAAGCCGCGTCCAACCTAGCTTTGAACACTTCAAAGTGTAAAGACGGAGCTTTCACAACTCTGGGCAACCTGTGCCTGTCTCACCACCTTCAGCTAGTGCAGATTTCCTTCCTAATGTCTTATCTAACTCTATCTTCTTTTAGTTTAAACCATTACCCCTTGTCCTATCACTACATTGCCTGGTAAATAGTCCCTTTCCAGCTTTCCTGTAGAGCCTCTTTAGGTAATGGAAGTTTATTATAAGTACTCCCTGAAGCCTTCTCTTCTTCAGGCTGAACAACCCCAACTCTCAGCCTGTCTTCAAAGGAGAGGTGCTCCAGCCCCTTGATCATCTTTGTGGCCCTCCTCTGGGCTCATTCTAATAATTCCATGTCCTTCTTGTGCTGGGGGTCCCAGAGCTGAATGCAGTACTCCAGGTGGGTTTTCACGAGAGCAGAATAGAGCGGGAGAATCACCTCTCTTAACCTGCTGGGCACACTTCTTTTGATGCAGTCCAGGATGTGGTTGTTTTTCTGGACTGCAAGTGCACATTACCGGCTCATGTCGAGGTTCTCATCAACCAACACCCCCAGGTCTTTCTCATCAGGGCTGCCCTTAATCCATTCTCCACACCATCTGTATTTGTGCATATGTCTGTTTTTGGCTGCATAAAGTTAATTTTCTTTAGAGTAGCTGGTATGGTGCTGCGGTTTGGATTTAGGATGAGAATAATGATGATATCACACCAGTGTTTTAGTTGTTGCAGAGCAGTGCTTACACAAAGGCAAGGACTTTTCTACTTGTGCTGCCCTGCCAGCAAGGATGCTGGGGATGCACAAGGAACTAGGAGGAGACACAGCTAGGGTAGCTGACCCAAATGGACCAAAAAGATATCCCATGCCATATGATGTCATAAAAAGCCAATAAAAGAAAAGAGGAAAGAAAAAAGGGTGTGGAACATTCCAAGTGATGGCATTTGCCTTCCCAAGTAACCATTACTCATGATGGGCCCTGTTTTCCTGGAAATGGCTAAACATCTGTTTGCCTAAGGGAAGTAGTGAATTAATTTCTTATTTTTCTTTGCTTGTACTCACAGCTTTTGCTTTGCCTAGTAAACTGTCTTTATCTTGACCCACAAGATTTCTTATTTTTACCCTTCTGATTCTGTCCCCCATCCTACTAAGAGGGGAGTGAGCAAGTGGCTGTGTTGCGTTTAGTTGCTTACTGGGGTTAAACCACAGCACTGATGTCAGTCTACATATCCAATAATGTTACATATTCCTTTACTTTTTTTTTTTTCACATGAAAGCACACTCTTAAAGACAATTTTGTTGTTGTTGTTACTCTCCTGTTATGGTTCTTTTAATCAGGTATAAGAACAATGTCTCTAAGAAATGTTTTATTCATAATAACCTCAGTTTCCAAGAATATTAAAAGACAGAGAGACTGTTATGGTTGCATATATGTTATCTCCATTCATTTGACAGATTGTTTGACTGTTTCATTCCTAAGCATTTGTTGTAAATTTAATGATGGGAAGAATGTATAACCGGCCATTGGTAACTATAGATCTTTGTTAATGTGAAGTAAGACATTCTGCGTAAATGACAGTGTGGAGTAATTTCCTGAGGTAACTTGGATATTAAACTGATATTCACATTTTAAATAAAAGGTACAACATTGAAGAAACTTCCAGGGTGGAGTGTAGCTGCTCTACATACAAGTTCCCTAGGCCTCCAACCTTAGATATTAATCACACGGGGGGGAACATGGTGTGCTGACTCTAAGGAACAATATGGAGTGTAGAGCAGAGTAGAGACACTGCGGCTAGGCTCCATGATAAGATGGGAACTTGATTGTTCTTGTGCACACTGAGACCAATAAGCTGCACATTTGCTACCCTGAGCCAATGGCCTGTCATATTTTTGACAAGATGTTGTACTTCAGTGAACTTTGCTCATTATTATATCATTATAATACTAAAACACACCTCCATCCCAAAAGCCACCTGCCTTCAAGGCGTGACCACCCCTCACTGAGCACATGCTCTGAATTTCTCTGAGCCTACACCTTTAAACAGAAGCGAGCAAACTTTGCACCAGTTGTAACCAAGGTATGCATGACTAGAGTCATTCTAGCTCCACCTAAAAGATTAAAAAATATTATAAATTGGCTTAAGAGAGAAGGGATATTAGGGAAGATACCATTGCAACTTCTGGGATGAGTGTATGTGCTGATCCTCTCTTCCCCCCACATTGGGAAGCCTTTGGGTAAGATTTGAACACTTGGTTATACCAGGTGTCTCTGCGATAACTTAGAAATCTCTATAGAAACTTTATACCTTTCAATGCACTTATAGCCAGGCTGTGCTACTCATACTTTTGGTACTTGAATGTGCTTTGCAGACAGTGAATTTATCACTGGCAATCCAAAGAATCTGTGTACCTATTGATTTAATAAATTGCACTACTCATTAAATCTAACCATGATAGCTCTCCCTGAATGCAACCAAACTTTTTAAGTGTGGCATGGTAGTTCATGGAGCGAGACTAGATTGAGGATGTTTTACATTATTTGTGAATCCATAATCACGATAGTTCATTACCCTGAATGTGACCGGACTTATAACGGTTAATTGGGTATACCCTTAATGCAACAGACAGTTTAGTCAGGACTATTCTAGACATCCAATTCCTATATTAAATGTTCCAGCCAATGTCATCAAGCAAATAATAGAATACAGAATTGGAAGATGGGATTAAATAACTAGATTTTGCATAGATGAAACCATAATCTTGTTTGTTTGTCCCTATTTTCAGCCCCACTGAAAACTTACCTGCAGATGTTGAGCAACTAAACTACTAAACTAAAATGGATTTAATAGCTTGACTTGTATTAGAATATAATTCGTGAAGTGATGCGAAGGGGAAAAAAAAGCTTTTTCTTTCTATCTGATACAAAAGAGATGTGGATAACTTCTTACAAAAGTAAAATTCACATGCCATGAATTTCACACAGAAGACATTTTTCCATTTTTTTACAGACAAAATTCTCTTATGTGCCAATAGAGACATTTGATTATGAGCAAATACAGAGGCCCTTGGTCCGATAAATAGTTTTAGCTTTTGAATCATAGATTCAGAGACTTTCACCTTTTTAGAGCTGCTGATGTACAGTAACACTGGAGGATTTCAGCCATTCCCACATATTCTAATTTATTCCTGTTCAACAGTTCTTATTGTCTAGCCCAGGCATCACAATTGCAAATCACGTTCTGATCATATTCTTCAAATATAGAATCATTAATACACAGAACTCCCATTAGTTCTGCATTCAGGACTGAGTGAGTGAGTGTCATCATAGCTCTCTTTTGCATGTGGGTTCAACTGCCTAAAAAGGTATAGTCGTTTAGTTGAATGCTCACATTCCATTTTCATGGACATGTGATGCTAAAATCCAGTGTGGACAAAACGGATGTTTTTTTCCCGCAATTAGATCCTCACAGACAAAATTCACACTGAGCTGCAGAATTTCTGTAGGAAATAAACAGGATGATTAGAAGTCCCAATTCATGTTTTTTTCTTGTCTGATAGTCTCAATCTTGAAAACCATATTTCAGAACCTATTTAGATTCTTTAGTCAATTCTTCAACTAATAGAAAATATATTACTATTTGGTCATTGATTTTCCATAGAATGAATAATGCATGATATCAATAGTTTCAAAAAGATAAAATAAGACATCTGTCCTGAAAAGCACACGTGTGAAAGTGAACAGATGAGACTGCAGGAAGATGGTATAAATGACAGGTTGCTAAATTTCCCTTTACAACAAAAGGGAAATTTTCCTTTTCTCTTTCCAATGAGACACTTCACCTTTCGGCATTCTTTTCTTTCTGCCAGAATAATGCCAGAATTCATATGTAATATCCTGAACCTAACTTTTTTAGAAGTAACAATTATATAATAAATAAGTACTTTCAGTGAGGTCAGCTGACTAATTCAGCTAGTATTTATTTCTTACTAGGACATGTGGAAGAACACCTGGTATCTTGAAATTTACAAGAAAATTAAGAATTTAGCTCAGCAATGGGAAAAAAATAAGATAACACAGTGCTGTGAAAAACACATTAAGTTATTGAAGAAGTAATGTGAAATTTTAAGGAAAAGAAATGAGAAATTTGCAAAATACTTAAATTACAGCGGTAAGTGGTATGTGGTAATTGCAGAAGAAATTGCAGTGGTATTTCACAGTCAAAGTATACAAAAGTCAAAAACTAAACACTACAAAAAAAAAAAAAACACCCACAAAATATATGGAATAAAAGAGTATTAAATAGATACTGGTAATATCAGTATGGAGAATACAACTATATTTAGAAAGCAAAAATTTCAAAAACCTGCATGAGTAAATAAACTGAAAAGGTAATATTTTTGAGAAAAAAAATGTAGAAAGAGTGATGGTAAGCTCAAGAATGAGAGACCAGAGACAACAGAATACTCTGAAGGCATAATGACAAAAAAAGTACAAAGAGAGCGTACACAGGTTGAATTAACAAGATCCTTGTAAACTAATAGTCAATTATAAGGCATTGGTTAAGCCCAGTCTAATGTAGACATATATGAGTTTAGATGTACTTCTGTTTCTCTGCTTATTATAAAGAGTCTAACCTGATGAGATCAGACACATCTATACTGTATATTATCAAGAGGGCATCACCGATGCTGTCGAATACAGTCTACAAACATCATAGTCAAACAAGGATGAAAAGTTGCAGTGGAACGATGGAAGAACAAGGAAGTATATCTGTCTAACCACAAGCAAGTGCTCATTTCAGCATGAAAGAGGAAACCAGGATGTTCTAAAGTAACCTATTTTTAGTTAGCATGATAAAATACAGACCCCTGGGTGGAGATCTGAGATGATAATCAATTAACTTGAGGTTAATAATCTGGCACTGAGCTAGAGCATGCATGTTACTAAATTATGTAACCAAAAACAACTAATGAGTGAGTCTATGTCTGCTTCTTAAACTATATAAAAGGCCTGGCACCCAACTCTCAGTGTGCTTGCTTTGTGAATTATTACCTGGTACCCAGTTCTTCATGGACTTGAAATAAAGATTAATCATTGGACCTCAGCTCAGTGTGCTTATTGGCTCTAGCACACTGGGCATAAACCCAACTTTTGTTGAGGGCCAACACCACAAGAGCTGGAATATCATGGGCTGCAGCATGGAGACCTGCTCTGACGTGGTTCACCATGGGCTGCAGAGAGATAGTCTGCTCCACCATGGTTCTTTCCATGGACTAGGGTCTGTGGGACAAGCATGTCCATAGGGACAAGCAGGGTAATCTCTGCTCTGGCAACTGGAGCAACTCTTCCCGTCCTTCACTGACCTTAGTGTCTGCAAGGATGTTTCACAATTTTTAGCCTTTCTTAAATATGTTATCACAGAGGCACCACCATCTTGGCTGCTGGGCATAGCTGTGTCTTGTGGTAGGGCTGTTGGAGCTGCCTGGAACCAGATGTTTCTGGTCTGGAGCAGTTCTGGAGGGTCATGGAGGCCACCCCTGTAGCCCCCAGCTGCCAACATCTTGCCACGGTCATCCGGTACACTACACGTCTGTCTTGACTGTGTGTTTAATATAGACCTCAGAAACTCATCAATGTCCCCATTAAGCACATAGCTTTTGTCTGAGCTAACACTTCTATTTAGGTCGAAATTGAGTGCTGATTTAAACTTCAAGTAATGGAGAAATGATAATATAATTTCTTTTTTATTATTCTGTAGTGGCAAATTATGTGTATCTGTCAGTGTTCTAGTAGGGTAGAAGGATAAAGCATACTTTTCAGCAAAAAAAATAGACATAATCATTTACAGGAAGTAAATCTGCATGAATCCTTACCTGATAACACCTACCTATCAGTCTTTTTACTGTCATTTACTGTAATGAATAAACAATGTAAAATATTTTAAATACAAATTCCTGGATTTGTTTTCCTTTGGCAGTAATTCCTGAGTAAATTAGGAGGCTTTCCATCCTCAGTAATTAGATAAGTCTACGGGTTCAAGTTATGCTTGAATTAATTATTTCTCGGGTCAATTTCTTCTATGTCTACATGGTTCTCTGGTCTACACGTAACAACATTCTTCTCTGTATTGATTCCCAAATTTTCCAGTGGAAGAAAGAAGAATATATTTTATACTCGCCCACTTGTCTAGGACTTATGGTCTCACCTGAACACAAATGAAGTCAGAGAAAACAAGGATGATAGTTCTTATTTTCTCCCACCCTTCTTTGTTTTTATTCATTTCTGTTTTTCTTTCATCTAAGGTTGGAGAAATGACACATATGAGAAGTACTGAAATATAACGTTCATTTCACTTAAGTCATTTAAAAGTGAGGGCTCTAGTATAAGTTTGTCATTTGATTCTTTCATGCAATCAATGAAGAAATGTTGGCATCTCTGAGGATGAGTCATTACAACTTTTCAGATGCTTATCTTCATTCTAGATGAATCATCTTCTTGAGCTCCGTGTTTCTGTTTCAAACTACAGAGGTTTCTGCTCCAACTTATCTTTTATTTCAGAAATATGTTTTAAAATCATAAAGCTCCATCCAAGAAAGTAAATTCAGCACAGAGCTCTGAGTATTTGAATATTTTTAATATTTTAGTTACGTACTTTTGTGCTTTGCTTAGTTAAAAGTCACATGATTAGGTAATCTGTATAGTTTTATTATGCAAAGTAAGTTTAAGTATATAGAACTACATACTATTTAATATTGATATACAATAATCGACTTCGTTTTATTTCAGCAAAAATCTTATGAAAAACAGGAGACAAGATCACTAAGAAATAAGTGGACACTGCAAACACAATTTACTTTTGCACTGAGGATACCATGTACCTCTCAAAATTTAGCCCCACATTTTCAGTAATACAAAAATTTTCACAGAATATGGTTACATTTCTAAGGATTCACCTGTCCTTTTGTTAATGTCTACTAATAAAACAATTCATTAACATATTAAATAATTGTTTATAGAAGTGGAAATTCAGTAAGTAACAAAAAAGTAATGTTTTTGACATATTAGACATGAATGATTTAAAGATGAACTGATTCCAGTCATTTTTGAAATATTATGAACTTCAGTGCTCAGAAACTGTTTGAAGAAATATAACAGAAAGTAGCATTAATATGCACAAAAAATGAACAAATCCTTAATTTGAATAAACTTCCTGTGCAATAAATAGACTGTTCTGGATTTCTTAGTGTCTTCCTTTCCTGATGCTAGGACTTTGTATTATGCTTGTATTATCAAATTAACCCATCTTGCCCTAATTTGGAGTCATTTGCAAATTTTTTGATCAAGCACTCCATTGCCTCTTCCAAGAGGCAGACCTTAAATAGGATAGTTTTCAGGATAGATACTTACGATTCTCCTCTTACTACAGTACTCAAGTAATGTACGACATGTTAACCAATACCCTTTGAGCCTGAGTTTTTTTAGCTATCTGCCTAGAGCACTCAGATAGTAACTTACTTAACATTGCAGAAGACAGTGTCAAAAATATTTCTAAAGTTGAAGTAAATGACCACCACTCTTTTCTCCTCACTCACAGGCTTAGAAATTTTATCATAAAATGCAGCAATCACATTAGGGATAAGGGCAATTGCTCAATTGAATTGCATCTCCACTAATGCATACAGCATGGGCAACAAACAGGAGGAGCTGTAAGCCATTGTGTGGCAGGCAAACTATGACCTAGCTGCCATCACTGAAACATGGTGAGACCCATTCCCATGACTGCAGTGCTGCAATGGATGACTATAAGCCCTTCAAAAGGGACAGGCAACAAAGGAGAGGCAGTGGTGTGGCTCTATTTTAGAGTGTTTCAACGTTGTAGAGCTTGGAGCTTGGAGTTGAGTTGAGTCCCTATAGGTAAGGATCAGGGGGAAGGCCAACAAGGCAGACATCCTTGTGGGGGTCCATTATAGACCACCAAAATGGGATAAAAAGACAGATGAGGCATTCTACAAGCAGCTGGCAGAAATCATACAATTTACAGCACTTGTTCTCATGGGGGACTTCAACTTCATGGACACATGCTGGAAATAAAATACAGCCCTGAGGAAGCAGTCTAGGAGGTTCCTGGAGTGCGTGGAAGACAGCTTCCTAACTCAGCTGGTTACTGAGCCTACCAGGGGAGGTGGCCCGCTAGACCTGCTGTTCACAAACAGGGAAGGACTGGTGGGAGAGGTGGTGTTCGGGAGCTGTCTTGGGCAGAGTGACCGTGACATGGTAGAATATTCTTGGTGAAGTCAGGAGGGGCATCAGTAAAACTGCTACCTTGGACTTCTGGAGGGCAGACTTTGAATTGTTCAGAACACTGGTAGGGAGGGTCTCTTGGGAGTCAGTTCTCAAGGGCAGAGGGGTCCGGGAAGGCTGGATGCTCCTCAGGAAGGAAGTCTCAAAGGCGCAGGACTAGGTTGTCCGTGTGTGTGATAAGATGAGCTGGTAGGGAAGAAGAGCAGTACGGCTGAACAGGGTACTTTTGCTGAGTGTCCAGGACAAAAGAGAGAGTTTATGTCTGGTGGAAGAATGGACTGGCAACTCAGGAAGAGTACAAGGAATTCGACAGCACATGCAGGGAAATAAATCAGGAAAGCCAAAGCCCAGTATGAGCTCAACCTGGCCACTGTGGTAAAAGATAACAAAAAAATGTTTTTACAAATATATTAACAGCAAGAGGAGGGCCCAGGAGCATCTCCATCCTTTACTGGATACAGTGGGGAATATGACTAGTGAGGATAAGGAAAAGGATGAGTTTCTCAATGCCTTCTTTACATCTCTCTTTAATAGTCAGACCAGTTATCCTCAGGATTCTCAACCTCCTGACCTGGAAGTCTGGTATGGGGAGCAGAATAAACTCCCCACAGTTCAAGTGGAATCAGAGACCTGCTGCTCCACATGGACTGTCACAAGTCCATGGGGCCTGATGGGATCCACCCAAGGGTGCTGAGGGTGTTTGCTGAGCCATTTTCCATCATCTATCAGTGGTCACAGTCATCATCAGAGAGATCCCAGACGACTGGAGACTTGCTAATGTGAAGCCCATCTATAAGAAGGGTTGTAAGGAGGACCCAGGGAACTACAGGCCTGTCAGCCTGACCTCGGCGCCAGGGAAGGTTACAGAATAACTCATCTTGAGTGCAATCACGCAGAATGTGCAAGACAACTTGTGGATAAGGCCCAGTCAGCATGGGCTCATGAAGGGCAAGTCCTGCCTGACCAACCCCGTCTCCTCCTACAACCAGGCAACCCACCTGGTGGATGAGGGAAAGGATGCTGACGCAGTCAACCTAGATTTCATCAAAGCCTTTGACATGGTCTCCCATAGTATTCTCCTAAAGAAGCTGTAAGCCCATAGCTTGGACAGGTACATTCTTTTCTGGGTTAAAAGCTGGCTGGATGGCTGGATCCAAAGAGTAGTTGGTGAAATGAGTGAAATCCAGCTGGTGACTGGTCACCAGTGGTGTTCCCCAGCAGTCGGTATTAGGGCCCATCCTCCTTAATATCTTTATTGATGATTTGGATGAGGGAATTGAGTGCACCCTCAGTAAGTTTGCAGATGACACCAAGTTGGGGGGAAGTGTCGATCTACCAGAGGGTAGAAAGACCCTGCAGTGGGACCTAGATAGGTTGGATTGATGGCAGAGGCCAATGGAATGATGTTCAACATGGCTAAGTGCTGGGTCCTGCACTTTGGCCAGAACAACCCCATTCAATACTACAGGCTTGGGGGAGAATGGCTGGAAAGCTGTGCTGAGGAAAAGGTTCTGGGTGTGTTGGTCAGTGTTGTCCTGAACATGAGACTGCAGTGTGTCCAAGTGTAGTGGGTTTAAGTGGCTAGGTTTTGGTAGTGGGGTGTACAGGAATAGCTTCTGTGAGAAGAATCCAGAAGCTGCCTCATTTTAGATAAGTGCTAGTTTCAGACAGCTCCAAAGGGACCTGTAACTGTTCAGAGACAGGCCAATAGGAAATGTACGCACCTATGGGAGAGCAGATTTAAGAAAGGGAAAAAAACAAACAAAAAAAAATTGCTGTACAACAGGAGCAGGGAGAATGAGGAGTAAGAAACAGCCCTGCACACCCCCATGTCAGTGCAGAAGGAGGGCAGTAGGTTCTCCAGGCACACAGCACAAGTTCCCCTGCAGCCTGTGGAGAGGCCCCTGGTGGAGCAGGCTGTCTCCCTGCAGCCCATGGGTCCCACAGCGGAGCAGATCTCCATGCTGCAGACTGCGGAGGAGCCCCCAGTGGAGCAGGTAGATCTGACCTGAAGGAGGCTGTGTCCTGTGGAGGACCCCTGCTGGAGCAGATTCCAGGCCAGAGCTGCAGCCTGTGGAGAAGAGACCACGCAGGAGTAGGGGATCTGGGGTGAGCTGCTGCCCGTGGGGGACCCCATGTTGGAGCAGCTTGCTCCTGATGAATGGACCCTGTGGTATAAACCCATACTTGGAGCAGTTCTTGAAGAGCTGCTTCCTGTGGGAAGCCCATGCAGGATCAGTTCAGGAAGGACGGCATCCCATGGGAGGAACCCCATTCTGGAGTAGAGGAAGAGAGCGACTGAGAAGGAACATCAGAGATGAAGTGATATAGACTGACCACAACCCCCATTTGCCTGTTTACCTGTGCCGCTTGGGAGGAGGAGGTGTAAGAGGGTGGGTGGAGGGAAGGTGTTTTTGGTTTCTTTCCTTTGTTTCTCACTTCTCTAGCTTGCTAGTAATAGGCAATAAATTTTACTAATCTCCCTACTCTGAGTCTGCTTTGACTGTGACAATAATTGTTGAGTGATCTCCCTGCCCTTATCTCAGCCCTTGAGCCCTTTTCATCGTATTTTCTCCCCCTTTCCCTTTGAGGAGGGGGAGTGAAAGAGAGTTTATGGTGGAGCTCGGCTGCCCACCCGAGTAAAGCCACCACACCAAGTGACCAAGAAGGCCAACAGCATCTTGACTTGTATCAGGAATACTGTAGTCAGAAGGACCAGGGAGGTGATCGTTCCCCTGTACTCTGCTCTGGTGAGGCCACACCTTGAGTACTGTGTTCAGTTTTGGGCCCCTCACTAGAAGAAGGATATTAAGTTGCTCAAGTGTGTGCAATGAAGAACAACAAAGCAGGTTTAAGGGACTAGGAAGCAAGACATATGAGGAACCACTGAGGGAACTGGGGTATTTTAGTCTGGAGAAAAGGAGGCTGAGGGCAAACCTTGAATGGAAAGGAGGTTGCAGCGTGGATGGTGCCAGTCTGTTTTCTCAGGTGACAACTGTTAAGACATGAGGGAACAGCTTCAGACTGTGACAGGAGAAATCTATATTGGATATTAGAATTTATTCATGGAGCTTTTGGTCAAACATGGAAGTGGCTGCCTGGGAAGTGGTGAAGTCCCCATTCTGGAAGTATTTAAGAGACGTGTGGACGTGGCGTTGCAGAACATGGTTTAGTGATGAGACTCAGATGGTCAAGTTGACTTGGTAATCTTAAAGGTCTTTTCTAACCTAAACGATTGTATGATTCTATGAATTGACTATAGAACTAGGAATGAATTTTAGCTTAGGTTTTAGTGATCATAACTTCTTATGTGTACGTAATGAATGAGATCATGAAAGATGTAACGCAGGAAGTCCAAAGTCCATTCATTATCAAGGAAAAGGCATGTCAATTTATAAACATACCCTAGATTATTGGGGGACTGTAGGTAGTTTACTTTATCGTAAACGAATAGAAAACAGAAGAAATATATAAAGCACAGAGTGACTAATGAAAAATTAGATAAATCAGAAAGATGTAAACAGAAGTATAAAACAAATAGAAGAGATAATAAGAGGGATATTAAATACTTCAAAAGTAAGGGATCTTTTTATCAATAAAAATAGTAAAACTAACATTTGTAGCAGAAAGCACTATAAGTGCTGAGAGAGTACTGATTTCTGATTATGGGCAGAAGATGGATGATGTGTCACTACCATAGTGCATTCTTCCCATAAACACACACACAGATTCTAAGAATTTTCATAGAATCATAGAATGGTTTAGGTCAGAGGAGACCTTAAAGGTCATCTAGTTCCAGCACCCCTGCCATGGGCAGGGACACCTTCCACTAAACCAGGTTGCCCAAAGCCCCATCCAACCTGGCCTTGAACACTTCCAGGCATTGGGCATCCACAACTTCTCCGGGCAACCTGTGCCAGTGCTCCACCACCCTCTGAGTAAAGGATTTCTTCTGAATATCTAATCTAAACCTACCTTCTTTCAGTTTAAAGCCATTACTCCTTGTTCTTTCACTACACTCCCTGACAAAGAGTCCTTCCCTAGCTTTTCTGTAGGCCCCCTTTAGGTACTGGAAGGCTACTGTCACCTTGTAGCCCTCTTTTCTCCAGACTGAACAACCCCAACTCCCTCAGCCTATCTTCATAGGAGAGGTGTTCCAGCCCCTTGATCATCTTTGCGGCCCTCCTCTAGACTCAATCTAATACATCCATGGCCTTCTTGTGCTGGGGGCCCCAGAGCTGAATGCAGTACTCTAGGTGGGGTCTCAAGAGGGCAGAATAGAGGGGGAGAATCACCTCTCTTGGCCTTCTGGCCATGATTATTTTGATTTTTTATATATAAAAAGTATATTTATATAACAATTTTATATTATATATAATATGAAATTATAATAAATATATATGTGAATTTATATGTATATAAATTCATAAGTAACATTTGTTGCACATATATATTTCAAAATCTCAATATTTAAAGTACTTTCAAAAAGAGTTTTATTCTGAAATATTTATAGGCCAATAATGCTTATTTTCCATTTCTCATAGGATGCAAATATGTTGTTGATGAGAATATTTTGCTAATATTTCAGGAGTAATTAAGATGATCTCTGTAATCTTAAGCTTCCTGCCCTTGCAAGATCTTAGACTAAATATAGAAAACCTCATGCTATTGAATGAATAAAGTATTAATGAAATTAATATATATTATACCAGTTAGCGTCAGGAACTTGTTTATGGCAGGTACCCTTGCCTTGCCTTGCCTTGCCTTGCCTTGCCTTTCCCTTGCGTTGTCTTGCCTTGCCTTGCCTCCCAATCCTATCCTGTCCTTTCAATTTTGGTGGATTTGATTTTATTCCACCAAATACCATTTCTCTATAGATATGTAAATGTACTTTTTTTTTTTTTCCAGTTACTAACTGTTTATCTGTAAGAGCAAAATATGATACAGAGATGATCAAACAGACAGGTAAGACTAAGTATTTCTCCATCTCCTCTAGATGTGTTTGATCTAGCCTTTGGGTTATGGATTCATTTGTTTCAATTACTGCTAAATAAACTTCTAATTCTGCTCGTAACTTTCAGGCACCCTGTCTATCCATCTTCACCATAAAGTTTTTTTTTTTTTTAATTAAAAACTTGCTTGCTGGAACACCCTATTCCCAGCATAACACATATCAATAGGTTGTTGATGAAAAAGGTGGTTATTATTACTATTGTTGCTGTTGTTGTTCTTATTATTATGAATAATAATATTAATATTTTAATATTGTGCCTAACTTCTGTTGCATGCTATGATAATATGAGCTACACATTACAGCAAGAAAAAAAGAAACAGAGCCAGGTAAGAAAAAGGACAGATTGCAGACAATGATAATAATTTCCATGACCTGGAACTACTTGATATAATGACTCAGGAACTCAACCAGGCAGATCTCAAGCTTCCTTGATGTTGAGCTAATCATGTGTTTATGCAACATTCAACAGTTATAAAGTCAAATAGGCACATTTCAAATATGGTTCAGGCAAGACATTCCTTTTAAATAATTATTATTTGAGAGTTCGTATTCTTAAGTATCAGTTCTGCCAGAAGTAACACTAAATTTTATTTGAATGTATTTTTAGAACATGTCCCAGGAAAGACTAATTTATCTTTTAATTTATCTTGATAACTGATGCATACAGTAGCTCATCTGGTAGCACGTAATAAATGATAAAAATATGGAACACCAGTTAGCATCACCTTCTGAAGTATAAGGCAGAATCTAGAAAATAAATAGTTTGATTAGCTTGTACAATATTCTCATTACTGTTTTTTTTTCCTTGAAAAAAAAAAATATGTATAACTGTCATTGTGATAGATATTAGAAATAAACAAGAAAACAATGTAATAGCTGGAGACAAATTTAAATGACCCTCCTCCCTCTTTAATTTTGTAGATTTTAGCATTCTTATGCCTTTCTGTTCATTCACTACTCTCTGTTCTTCTGAGTCCATTGTCACTAGCTTTCATTTAATAGTTCTGACTAGACAGCTCAAATAATTAAATCTGTTTTAACAGTGACTCAAATAGTCCACTTTAATTAATGCAATCCCATCATTATTAATAAAGTCTAAAAAATCCAGTGAAAGTCTCCAATGTTATTTTAAATGTAAAAATTCTAAAGTTGTATTTTTCTTTTTTTAGTAGCAGATTTTTGTGATTGTCTTTTAATATGTCACCTGGACAGATTTTACTCATGAAAGACTTACATATATTACAAAAGGGCTTAGACAATTATTTCAGTGCACTCTTAGATACATACATGCATTTATATTTTAGAAAATGAGATATTATATTTGATTGTCATTGACAGCTACATTAGATACCTGCTAAAACTTTGTGCAAAGCAATTTACAACCCATCACCCTGACCCAGTGGTCAAAAAATGCAGAAAAATTTTCCTTATGCTAACAGGCTCCTCTGATTTACATCTGCAGTTGAAAATGTTTAGAGAGTAAGACAGCATCTAGGGATTCATATAGAAAAAAGAAATGGTTCATTCATATATTTTTCTGGTCATGCTCTTTTTCTAAGCAAATTGTCAGCAAAATGCCTACTGAGGACCTAGGAAGCTCAGCTCAGTTTTAGAACCACCAGCAATTCATTCTTCTACATAAGGTAGTTCTCTAACTTTTCAAACCACCAGATTTGTTCAGATGACGCTGTGAAAAGAATTTGCCACAAAATCAGCCCTGAATTACACCTTTTTAATTATATAAGGTAGCTTTTTCTCACAGTATGTTTTGATGGCATTCTCATCTCATCTTGTCAGTCCTCTGAGTCTGACTTCACTAGATACAGAAAGAGCTAGTATTCTTAGTTTCCTGACTCAATACCATTTTTGGTAAGCAATGAAAATAAATTCAGACATTAACTATTGCAATCTGGACTGGAGTTAGAGACCTCTAAACCCTAGAGATATTTTTAATCACTGACCTATTTCCTAGTAAATATAATTTCCACACTTCAGATTATAAAATACATAATTGGATCAAAATTAATCAGATACACATATGAAATCTTTGTCTAGTCCTGTGAAATCCTTACAATAAAGAGAATGAATAATTCTAGGGGATTACACCATTTGAGAAAGAATCACTTAATTCAGACAGAAGAGAAGAATTAATGTTTTTCAGTGCAAAAATGAGAACAAAACACATGCTATTTCCTCTAGTGCCATATATTTCCCGTCTGGTTTACTTAAAAATGTGATAGATAGGTGGAGAAGAGAGGAATATTACTACTGTGTTTGTCTGTCTCTCTTACACAGTGTATCTGTATCTGATACGGAATCACTATTGCCTTTAAAGATTCAGACTGGAAAATAGAATATTTTCCTTTAGGGAAAAAGTGAGGAATTAGTCTCTCATAGTTGTGCTTGGTCATATAGCCCTAATGGCCATCACTGTGTGGCCATCAATGCCACACCTGCCACACAATGGCCATCACCTGCTGCTATAAATATCCAGGCTTCCCTGGCTTCCCTTTCTTTGACTCTTCAGCCTATGAGCCAGTGGGAATCCAGTTTAGCTTCTCTCTGGCCTGCTGCCTGAAGAATCAAGTCATGCAGATATAAAGAGAGAGAGATCTCAAATCAAGATGTGAAGTCAGGATTTGAGATGTGGGAAGTATATTTATACTCCATAGTCCTGACAATGTCATACATGCTACTGACTGGAAAATCATTTTGAACGGCGCAGGTTTAATCTCTCAGAAGAGGTAATTACAAGAGATCATCTGGTTTACTTAAAAATATTGCAATCTTTTGCTGATCTTGAAAATTAAGTGGAAAGTCCCTATAAAAATTTGTCCATTGGAGAATGAGTTAAAAACTAAACTAAAATATGAAATAAAGTTGTAACAGAAATTCTAGAGCATCCCATGTAACCACTGTTTTACTTTACAATAAGGATATCTTTCGATATTTAGTTTACACTTGATACTCCATATTCAAACAATAAATTCTGTTGAACAGTTCAGTTCAGTAATAATAGCTCATATGTGATTTGGTAAAAAAATATCTTCATATTCTGGGACTGCTTATACCTCATCTCAAGAAAACATAGTCATGTTGTTCATAATCCAGTATAAAACTATATTGCAAACTGATCTAGCTCTGGAAATCCATGGATATGTTGTGATAATCTGTACAACATGATCGGTATAAAGTAAGTGAATTACTTCCTAAACTACATGCAAATTGTTCTTGAGTTTTCTAGTATTTTTACTGCGTTTTTATTAAGTTTTTGCTTGTGAATCAAATCTTTATCTAAATTTGGCGTTGGTATTTTCTTTCTTTTTTATTTATTTATTTATTTCATACTGTATCTAGAGTTTAGATCTTTCAATAATCTGACTCTTCTATCTGCCCATAACAAGCAGTACAGGGATACGGAGTGGGGCTTTTGTTTAGTCCATAATAGTACCCTCTGCTGTTTCTCCTCACATTTTTCCACTGCTCCAGAGTGGTGTCTTTCCTATGGGCTAGAGTTTTTCAAGAACTGCTCCAACATGGGTTGTCTGCATGGACTGCAGCCCTTCAGGAACAGACTGATAAAATGTGGTTCCCCCAAAGGCCACAAGCATTAGTTCCAAGCATTGCCTTTTTTTTTTTTTTTTTTTTTTTAATTGGACTGCAGTTCTACCAGGAGCCTACTTCTGCGTGGGCTCTTCACAGGCTAAAGCTTCCTTCAGAGGACATCCATCTGCTCCACTGTGGTATACTCCACAGGCTGAAGTGTTTGGGTTTTCCTTGGGTTGCAGGGTGACAACATGGTTAACCATGGTCTTCTTCACGGGCTAGAGAGTAAATTCTGCTCCAATGCCTGGAGCACATCCTCCCCTCCTTCTTCACTGATTTTGGTATCTGCGGGGTTGTTCCTCTCACATTTTTTCTCTGTTTTACCGCTTCTACATTTTGTTGTTTTTGGAAGAGATAATTAAATATCAGGGAAAGCTCCTTGAGAAGTAACCTTGTATTCTGATCTTAATTACTTGGGCTGACTTTGTCACCCTGCTGACGGATAAATACAAGACTGTGTAGCTATGTCTGCAATTATGGTTATGTAGAAGGCTAATTAGAAGACTGTGCATCTGTCTTTTCCTGTAACGGCCACTTCATACTTCATATTTTTCTAGATGAAATACTTCTAAAACCTTCTTGTCAGTCAATGACTAATGAGAAGATATATTTCTTTGAAGTAAGGACAGGAAAACTGAAATTTGGACCATGTTTATTTAAATGGTAAATGTTAAAAAATATTCTCTCCTCAAAAAAACAAATATATGAATTAAAAATCAATCTCCCAAGAAAGGAAAAATACTAGATATCATTTTATATGTGAAGCAGACATAACCATCTTTATAATTTCAGTTGTATAATAAGCTGATGTGGCATACTTATCAGTAAAATCTGATGGCTGATATTTATTCTATGTAATCATTAATGATAATAAAAGTTTCTCCCTTTTTCTCCCTATCCATTCTCATTTCTTGCTTCCTGTTTCCTCTTTCCCCTTTCCAGTTTCCCCTTTCTCTTCCCATTCACATTTCCATTACACTTCTTTCTTTCTTACTGCTATGGCATTTTGTTCAGATGTAGCACCAAAGCAGAATACACATAGTATATATTCTTCTGTATCAACTTAAAATAGACTGAAGTATTCTGATTTAATACAAGTCACAGGAATAATGTTGTAAGTAGAATTTAGTTCTGAATAACAATTGTGTGAGAAAGAATGAATGGTTTTCAATGATTTCACATGACAAAATGATGCCAATGGAAGTACACAGACACTATGAAAGTGTTAATATTTCTTCTCAATTACTCAAATACCTAATTGCCATACAAAAAAAATGAAATGTACTATAGACAGTGATTTAGTATTTAAACCCATCATTTTTATATATTGCAGACTTAAATCAGCATCCTTTTAGAGATAAACTTATATTAAGGTAGCTCATATTAAAGTTATGCAAAGTTACCTGGGTAATATTTGGAAATTGTATTTTATTTTATTTTATTTTATTTTATTTTATTTTATTTTATTTATTGGGGGGGGGGGGGCAGAGGGAGTGACTAGTTTTGCTTTGTGGTATCTATCAGCACATATTAAGTATAGTTTATCCCATCACCTAAATGTTACTCCACTGTCATTTCTTGGGTCTTGTGGCAAACAGCAACTTAAGTTTCTAAAATTATTGCTTTTCATAACACTGGCATAATCTTTCTTTATTTGCATAGAGTGTGTTCACAGGCAAAAGAATTAACTTACTGCTTGCTCTAAAATTATCAGGTTTCAACAGACATTACATTCTTTTAAAGCATTTTTTCAGATAGTTAACAAACTGGGAAATCTGCCAGAAACAGATTTAACTACCTGTAGGAGCCAAAGAATAACAGACATCCTTAATCCTATATAATTCTAGAATTTAAGCACATGCATACATGAATATTTCTAATTTCTATATATAAACTAAAGTAGGAAATTTTATTTGTTACTGGCAAGTCTCAGAGATACAGTATCATGACTCACAAAATGAAGGACTGAATTTTTTAATATATTTTCCATTTTATTTAATGGAAAACTTCTTCTTTTTAAATTCTTGTTTTGTATGCATTTTATATCGTACACTTCTCTGTTCTAAGAAAATGTGTGGGACATACAAACGTCTACGTGAATATTATTCTTGCACAGCTTGTTTTCACTGAAACCTTGAGTAACTAAATAATCTATATGGCATCTCTCTAGGTCAAGAAATCCAATCTTTATTGAATTAATTCTAGAATGGAAAAGTAGTAGGAAGTGATAAGAATAAGAACTACCAAACTAAGACACTGAAAGAAAAGACTTAACAATCCTGTTACTAAACATAATCTTTATATGATTTTCATCTTACTAATAAATTCCAGGGTTATTTTACTAGATCTACATTTTGATAATTATCTCATCATCTGAAAGTTCTGTTCTGCCACCTTTTAATTTAAATTACATATTCATGACAAAGTTGCATTGTTATTTTTTCAGTATTTTCAATCTGAATGCTTTTGCTTCTTTAATCAAAATTATAAAACTCAAGAACCAGCTTTATTGAATCAATCAATACTGTTTTGTTGTTGTTGTTGTTGTTGTTGTTTAAGACAAAACAAACAAACAATTTTTGTTGGATTATTAATTTCTGAATATGTATGAAATGTAGATATTCTGTATTGTCTCTGATTAACCTTCGTTTAATGAAATAAAACAAAACAGAACAGAACATTTAATACACTGAACTTAAAGTTCTTCTGCAATGAAGCAGCAGACAGATTCTTTTCACTGGTGTCCTGTGACAGGACAAGAAGTGATGGGCACAAGCTGAAGCACAGAAAGTGTAATCTGAACATCAGGAAATCTTTCTTTTTTACTGTGCAGGTGACTGAGTAATGGAACAGGTTGCCCAGAGAAGTTGTGAAGGCTCTATCTGTGGAGATACTCAAAAGCTGTCATGCTGGGCAACTGGATCTATGTGACCTTGTTCGAGTGGGAAGATTGTATTATTGTACTTTATTACAGTAGTTTACAATTATCTTAGAGGAGGTTGTAGTGAGGTTGGGGTCAGGCTCTTCTCCCAGGCACCAAGTGATAAGACTAGGGAAAATGGCCTCAAGTTGTGTAAGAGGAGGTCTAGGTTGGATATTATTATAAATTTCTTTACTGAAAGGACTGTGCAGCATTGGAATAAGCTGCCCAGGGAAGTAGTTGAGTCACCATCCCCAGAAGTCTTCAAGAAACATGTAGATGTAGAATTTAGTAGCATGGTTTACTGGTGAACTTGTCAGTACTAGGTTAAAGGTTGGACTAGATGATTTTAGAGGTCTTTTCCAACTTGAATGATTCTGTGACTCTATGATTCTATGATTGGACCAGATGACCTCTAGAGGTCCTTTCCAGCTTCAGCCATTCTGTGATTCTGTGTTTCTGTGAACACGCAGGCAGTGAAAATTGATTGCCTCTTTCTTCATGTACTTCCTTGACAGCAATAAAACCTCATGGTTTTATTCTCAAATTACATATTTATTTATCTATCTATATATGTATGTGTGTATACATGTAAGTATATACATTATATACATATACATTTTCATATGTACGCTTTGTTGGGTTAAAAACTGGCTGGATAGCCGGGCCCAAAGAGTTGTGGTGAATGGAGTCAAATCCAGTTGGAGGCCGGTTACTAGTGGAGTCCCCAGGGCTCAGTGCTGGGGCCAGTCCTCTTCAATATCT
Source organism: Anser cygnoides (assembly GCF_040182565.1). NCBI lineage: Eukaryota > Metazoa > Chordata > Aves > Anseriformes > Anatidae > Anser > Anser cygnoides. The sequence goes on along the minus strand of NC_089873.1, from coordinate 160,212,846 downwards.
TTATCGATGATCTGGATGAGGGGATTGAGTGCACCCTCAGTAAGTTTGCAGACGACACCAAGTTAGGTGTGTGTGTCGATCTGCTTGAGGGAAGGAAGTCTCTGCAGGAGGATCTGGATAGGCTGGGCCGATGGGCTGAGGTCAACTGTATGAAGTTCAACAAGGCCAAATGCCGGGTCCTGCATCTGGGGCGTAACAACCCCAAGCAGAGCTACAGGCTGGGAGAAGAGTGGCTGGAAAGCTGCCTGGCGGAGAAGGACCTGGGAGTACTGGTTGATAGTCGGCTGAATATGAGCCAGCAGTGTGCCCAGGTGACCAAGAAGGCCAACAGCATCCTGGCCTGTATAAGAAGCAGTGTGGCCAGCAGGGCTAGGGAAGTGATTGTCCCCCTGTACTCGGCTCTGGTGAGGCCGCACCTCGAGTACTGTGTTCAGTTCTGGACCCCTAATTACAAGAAGGACGTGGAGGTGCTCGAGAGAGTCCAGAGGAGGGCGACGAGGCTGGTGAGGGGTCTGGAGAACAAGTCTTACCAGGAGCAGCTGAGGGAGCTGGGATTGTTCAGCCTGGAGAAGAGGAGGCTCAGGGGCGACCTTACAGCTCTCTACAGGTACCTTAAAGGAGGCTGTAGAGAGGTGGGGGTTGGTCTATTCTCCTATGTGCCTGGAACAGGCGTGGTGACAGGACGAGGGGGAATGGGCTAAAGTTGTGCCAGGGGAGGTTTAGGTTGGATATTAGGAAGAACTTCTTTACTGAAAGGGTTGTTAGGCATTGGAATAGGCTGCCCAGGGAAGTGGTTGAGTCACCATCCCTGGAGGTCTTTAAGAGACGTTTAGATGTTGAGCTTAGTGGTATGGTTTAGTGGAGGACTTGTTAGTATTAGGTCAGAGGTTGGACTGGGTGATCTTAGAGGTCTCTTCCAACCTAGACGATTCTGTGATTCTGTGATTCTATGTATATACACATTCACATGCTTTTATAGGAAAGACTTTCTCTTTTCCAAGGTCATGTTTAGAGAAAACAATAATAATAATAATAAAATAAAATAAAAATAAAAAATTCGTCTTCTGAAATCTTAAAACTCTCAGTATTTTAATTATAAAGAACAAATAATTTAATAATGTCATAAATATGCCAATCAGAATCCATGGAGTCTGCTTAAGACAGCTGGAATGACTTCACTTTGCAGCACTTTCTAATGCTGTTTAGGTAGGATACTATGTAACTGCTCAAGAGTGCCCTGAGCAGCATGTAAGTAAGACTGTGGTCAGATACAAGGAGGCATAACAAGTCTCAGGTCTTTTGAAGAGCTACATACATTAGGTGTGTACAAATAAAGGTTTATTCACGAATAGTTATCTTTAAATCACTGTTTTATGGGTTATTTTATTTTTATTATTATTTTTTTAAATTATCAGCTTGCATGAAATCTTTGTTTTCAGGGAACTTAGTGATGCAAACAAACAAGTAAAGTGACCTAGATGCTCCTCAGCCTGTGGTATTCTGTATGAATAGATTAATATTTTGGAGAGGTGAATCAACCCTGAACTATAGAATGTTTTTTAAAAGAAGAAACAATGTTCTGCGGCATAGCCAAGGGAAAGAAGTATTTCTTATAAATTAAATTTCACTGAAGCAAAGTGGGCAAATGCAGGGGATGCTGGAAAGAAACAAGAGGAATTGGAGCTTGATTTGAGGTTCACACAAAGGGAGGTCCTCATGATCAGCACTTAACACTCTCCCCTACCAGCTTCCTTTTTAGAAAATTTCTTCATCCTTCTCTGAGTTTTTTGTTCTTTAATTTATAGTATAGTTGGTATAGTAGCCCTTCTTTTACAAGAAACGACAAGAACCATCACTGCCATCTGAGTGTTCATGAACCTGGGTTTCTAACTTGGATGTTCTGAATGACTACCTTGGAAGCAAGTGCACAAACTGTTGTTGCAGATGCTTGAAAAGGCAATAGTAATTAAATACATTCTAGCCACCTCTATACTTTACACAATACAAACATAAATAAATAAACAAATCTTGGACGTGATTTAACTTAGTGAGAACAGCTTAAAAACATAATAACATTTCTGAGATAACTGTAAAATTATCCTTAATTCTCTGAATGTGAGATACACACTTGCACAAAGTGTGTGAGAAAGTTAAGTACCAATTGTCCCTTTATTTTCAAACACTTACACACCTCAGAAGTAATACTCAGGTTTGTTGGAAACATGGTTATCTTTAAAGAATTGATATTTATTTTCCAAATATTAGCATTTTCCTCTCTTCTTAGAAGTCTAAAAATATCAGAATCAAAATGCACACTAAAAGGCCCTCAAGGACTGAGATAATTATCTTTGTTGGATGAAAAATGAAATAAAAATTGCACTAAATGTCCATGTGTACTTGGTAGAAATTTTCTTTTTCAGCCAGGGGTTAATTCAATGTGAATATATAAAATATGAAACTTAAATAATAATAATAATAATTTAAAAGACGAAGGAAAGAAATCTAAACACTTACCACTTACCACGTCATTTAATTATGATTGTATGATTATCTGTCCTCTTCTTTTTAATTGCGACACTCTCATATGTATTAGTTTGTTATTTTTCTTCTAATTAGTTTTATTTGAAAAACGAATTACATGCCACTTATTTCCTTATACTCAGTATGCAATTATCACTGAACTGAGCAGTTAATGATCGTTTCAGGAAATATCTGGTTTCTCCATACCAGGGAAGCAAGATTTATTTAGTGATGACACTTGCATTTGCTTTCAGAGTTCCCCGAGTATAATGATGGGAAAATCTTCAGGTCCTTTCTTATTCAAAAGGAAAAGAGTATATTTTATCAAAACACTATGTCCAACATTCCATTAAACTTTAGCAAAAAGTCACACATTTATTTATCATCTTCAGTGTCAGTCATTCATATCTGTCTTCTAAGTTGCTCATTATTTCAGAAGATAATTGTTTCTGGGTTGCCATTAAATCTTAACAATTGGAGAACATATTCTAAAATTGGTTATTTATCTATATAATAACTGAATATGGTATTATCATTTCAATACATGGTATTATCATTTACACACTTTATGCTGTAGGTGTTTTTTGTTACTTTCTTTCTAATATATGTTATGGTATTATGTAGTCTGAGATAATTTTCAATCAAGTATCAGCTTGAAAAAATATATAAAAATTATATTCAGATGAAAAAAATATATATATTCCTAAAGGAAAACGATAAAAATAATTAGCACAATGTTGGGTATTAGATTTCATTATTTTCATATGATGTTATGATTCTTCTGATTAATTTAAGCCATATTTTTCTATGAAATCTTCCATTACTTTCTACTCGTCTAAGTACAGCTCCATGATGCTGAGAGACAGAAGTAAGTAAATAATTGTTCAATTTGCAGCAGTTCTGAGAATTACACTTAGCAACTTTTATTTCTGTTAACTTTAAAACAAATCTGTTTCAAAATAAAAAATCTCAAAAAAGAAAAAAAGGAACACTATTTCCAGGGTTGTCATTATTCTGACACACATTTTATAAGTATAAAAACTATTTTCTACATTTTTTTTTACCTCTTTTATAAAGAAACCAAAAGTTTGTTTGTTTGTTTGTTTGTTTAAAAAAAAAAAAAAAAAAGTTTGATCATACTAAACTGTTATTAGCAATCTGTTTATTTGTTTTGTTTATTTCAGTGAATCTGTACTAAGGGTAAGGACCGAGGGCACATCTCAATGCCTTCTGGGGGCTGGTCTCAGGCCCAGTTGGTGACCTTAAGAAAAGCTGGTGGGAGGAAAGAAAGAGGTCAGTTGATCGAAATCATAGAATCATAGAAACACAAGGTTGGAAAGGACCTACAAAATCATCTAGTCCAACTGTCCTCTTATCACCAATGCTACCCACTAAGTTACTAAATCATATCTTGTAGCACCTCATTCAGGTGCTTCTTGAACACCGCCAGGGACAGTGACTCCACCACCTCCCTGTGCAGGCCGGTCCAGTGCCTGACTACTCTTTGAGAGTAAAAGTTTTTCTTGGTATCTAATCTAAATCTCCCCAGGCGCAACTTGTGGCCATTTCTTTGAGTCCTATCACTAGTTATCTGGAAGAAGAGGCCAACCCCCTCCTCATTACAAACTCCCTTCAGGAAGTTGTAGAGAGCAATGAGGTTTCTCCTGAGCTTCCTCTTCTCCAGACTAAACAATCCCAGCTCCTTCAGCTGCTCCTCATAAGACTTGTGCACCGGACCCCTCACCAGTTTTGTTGTCCTTCTCTGGACATGCTCCAGGGCCTTGATGTCTTTCTTGTAGTGAGGGGCCCAAAACTGAACACAGTACTCAAGGTGTGGCCTCACCAGAGCTGAGTACAGGGGGATGATCACCTCCCTGCTTCTGCTGGTTACACTATTTCTAATACAGGCCAGGATGCCATTGGTCTTCTTGGCCACCCGGGCACACTGGTGGCTCATGTTCAGCTGAGCATCGATCGGCACTCCCAGGTCCTTTTCCACTTCACAGTCTTCTAGCCACTCTGCCCCTGAACCCTGCTGTCCTGGGAAGCAGTTTTTATAGCTGGGATGTCTTTGGCCCTAGTTGCAGTATGTTCTTCTCCACAGACCTGTCCTTCCCTGCCATGGACCCTGTCCAAGGTGGGCCAACTCACAGGCACACATCCTGGCCTGGTTTTGGCCCATCCCAGTGGAGGTGCCTGGTACCTGGGGCTTGAGTTGTCCTGGTGCCCCTGGCTGCTCTGTTTCCGACTGGAATGGTGTGATGGTCCCTGTCTGTCAGGCCCTGATCTGCTGCTTCAGAGATCTGTCGTCCAGGGAGGGTCTCTGAGGCTGAGCTGAGTAGTTCAGTACTTAAGGACAGTACTCAAGGACAGTACTCAAGGACATAAGAAAACCGCAGCTGGTCTGTATGTACCTGGAGATGATTTGAGTAGAAATCTTTTGCTATTTACACAGAATGACTTTGTTCCCAGCATGAATAGAAGGGCTGTAGCTGTTGTACTGTAGAAACTAGAATATGTTGTAGAATTTTATTTTATTTTATTTTATTTTATTTTATTTTATTTATTTTATTTTTTTTTTTTTTGGGGGGGGGGGGAATAAATGAGGGAATTCTGTTATTTTCTGTAGGTTTGTTGTGGTTTAACCCGGCTGGCAGCTAAACACCACACAGCCGTTCGCTCACCCTCCCCCCTCCCTCCCTGGGATGGGGGAGAGAAACAGGAAAGTGAAGCCGGTGAGTTGAGATAAGGACAGTTTATTAAGACAGGAAAATAATAATAATAATAATAATAATAATAATAATAATAATAATATAGTACTACTACTAATAATGTGTACAAAACAAGTTATACACAATGCAATTGCTCACCACCTGTTGACCGATGCCCAGCCTATCCCTGAGCAGCCAGCCCCCCCACCCCAGCTAGTCACCCCTATCTATTGTTTAGCATGACGCCAGATGGTATGGAATACCCCTCTGGCCAGTTTGGGTCATCTGTCCTGGGTCTGTCCCCTCCCAGCTCCTGCTGCACCCCTAGCCTGCTCGCTGGCAGGACAGAGCGAGAAGCTGACAAGTCCTTGGCTTAGTGTAAGCACTGCTCTGCAACAATTAAAACATCAGCATGTTATCAGCGCTCTTCTCATCCCAATCCAAAACATAGCACCCTACCAGCTACTAGGAGGAAAATTAACTCTATCCTAGCTGAAACCAGGACAAGATTTCAATGGTTTTGCTGTATGACAATCTCAAACTTCCTGTTAACAACTGCTTCTAAAGTAGTTATTGTGTTCTTGTCACTTTTTAGTTGCCAGATTTGACGCCAACATATTTCATTAGTAAAATTTTAAGTACAGTCAGCTATAATGAATTTCAAGAGAGCAGAATTTTGAACAGACGAATTACAGTATAATGGTACAGACAGACAATAGCATTCTAAACAGTAATGTTTAGGGTTCATGCTTCCCAGTTTTTAATAGCAGAATAAGAACACCATTGTTCTGCTAATGCAAACACATTAATATTTTGGAACACTCAGTTACCCATAGGAAAAGGATAACTCTACAGGAAAATGAATATATCAGTGCATGGAGAAAAGATGCAGACAGTGTGGTAAATACAACATATCACCACATAAATATAGTATATTCATTGAGAGCAAAGCGCACATAGGCAAAGTGGCATGTGATGTGTAAATGACGTATATATGTGATACATATATCAAAGTTATATATATGTAAAGAGACCAAATTCTTTCTGTCCATGAAAAGCTTGCCCAGACTGTGCCAGGAGTGTGAGTACCCTTTCTCCCACCATACTTCTATCTTCCCTTCCCAAATCCACAAGGTTTCTAAATTCAGGAACATATTTGAACAGAAAATTGAAAAGTTAACTTTTAAAAACAGGTCAAAATAAAACAAAACAGAAACAAAAATTGTTTATAAATAATCTTTTTTCTCCCTTCCATTAAGTCTTTGCAAGATAGAGCTTTCTTATCTTTTTTTTTCATAGACTTGCTCATTTACTTAAAAAAAAAAAAAAGGAAAAAAAAAGTCCATACAAACCCACATTTGTGTTTTTATTTCTGTTTTATGTAGATCTCAGCTGATGTTTGCCTTAACTTATTGCTCTTCTCATCAGTGCCACAGTCCTTTCTTTTGTCATTGTCAGTATTCTGTTATAAAGAAAATGAAAGAAAATAAAATGCATCGTCAATTTGTATAATAAACAGACAGGATTGTATATATTGATTATAGTTCTATGTAATTATTTTTCTAAATGCAGTTAAATAAAGAAGTATTTTATTTTGAAGGCTAACTTTATGAACAACAACATCTGAGTTTATGTTCAGTTTCTTCTTTCCTTGGAACTATTTTAACTTTAGTAAGTCCAATCTCTACATGTAATAAGTACCTTCTAATAATTCCCAACTTTATCTTAGGAGGAAAGGGATAAAATTTTGGAAATAATTGATTTGATTTGTTTCAGCTAGCTGGTCAGAAGGAGTACACAGAAAACCTTGTCTAGCCTGTTTCCTGTTACTAAGCAAATTAATCTCTCTTTTTTTACAGGGTACAGCCCTGCAAAAAATCAGAACATCATGTTCCATTAATAACATTATTAATATACAACTTACTTTGAAATAAGAAAGGCAAAAGATGCAACTTTCTCTGTGTTGTCTCCCTGTGATCTATCTTCTCCAGCCTATACAGAACATAATCTGAGGATGTGTTCCCTTTCTTTCAGGAATCTGATGTGCTATTGAATGTTCCCTTCACTTACTTTTAGTTATATCAGTGTTACCAATCTTAGGCATGTAGAGTATGGCACTCTGTGCTCCAAATCACTCCAGCTGGTGAGCAATATTTTCCATCTTCTTGGAGATCTAAAAGATCACTCTAACGCAAGCTCCACAATTCTTGAGGCAATTTCCCATCTGACTAAATGTCTCAAAATGGTAAAAATAATTTAGTTGAAAATCATCGATTATTTTTCTATTATAAATGAAAAATCCTTTTTTTTTTTTTTTTCTTCTTTTCCATGTTTGTAAAACTGTGTTAGACTATACTAGACTACTATGCAAGTAGGTGCATGTCTCAGGTATTGTTACCAAGTCTCTTGTTGTATTACCAAGATCTCGACATCGAAGCCTTTGGCATTTTCTGCATTTTGAATTTTTCTGTTGTCCTTTATATTGAGTATTTTTTCAATGTTGAAATTCACATCTTTAAAATAAAAATATCATATGCCATAATTAAGCATTTTGTCCATTATGTCACTAGTTTTCAGACAGTGAACATGAAAAATTAAATTCACATGTAAGAGAAACAAAGGAGTGAAAAATATGCCTACACATTTTAATCTTAAAATTGTCCAAGTACAAAGATTTTTTTCATTTGGTTGTTTTTGCTTGTGTTTTTTGTTTTCCAACTTAATATTAGCTGAGAGACATTTTAGATCACAGATAAAGATTTGAGACATTTCTTTTTATTAGTGTTGGTGTTGTTTTTTGTTTGTTTGTTTTAGCAACATTTAGTTGCTAAGAAATCAATCTCCAGTCCGTTATAGATATTTTCAAATATTTATTGTCACAATGTCTTTATTCATGGTGATCTGGTAAATTTGTCAGCATTGCAAAATTAATTCTGCAGTTAGGTTCAGACTACCTTGTTCTACACCAGAAGATATTTCTAAGTGCTCTGATAGTCATATTTCATTGGCAATGTGAAATGTTTCCTGTTTCTTGGATAGGAGGTGTTGAGTCAATGATCAAAATTTGAGTACGCTAAAAGCAACGTCTCTTGAGCTTCAAACCACTAAATAGACTGGAATTAAAGCTTTTACACTTTTTGCACCTTTTATTTTCCCACTAAGGGGTCAGAAAATACTTCTGTGTCTTAATGATGTGACAGGTTTTTTTTCAGAATCAATCCCAGCTCCTGTGTAACATCTATGTCTACTTTGAGGAATCAATATCTTAAAAGTTACTCAGAGCAAAAGTTAGGTCTATATTTTAGGTCAAACCACATTGACATGTTGACAAGCCAGAGAATGTCATTTATCCTATATGGCAGAACCAGGAGCAGAGCTCTGTTCTGATCAATCCACTAACAGGATAAAAAAGTGTCTCAAAGTGACATGCTGTGTCCACTGAACTTAAACAGCACTAATCTGCTGTTCATTTAAACCTTGCCTTTGGCAATTTTCTGGAAATGTGTGTTTAGCACTTCAGTTAGTTGTTATATTTCTTTCTGCAAGTCTCTTTTTGGAATTTTGTCCTTGGACAAAATTTTATTAAAAAAAAAAAAAAAAAACAACAAAAACTGATACATTCCAGCACTTAAAATGAATATCCAGATTTTACTTTAGAAGACAGTTTAGTGGAAACAGCTTTGATTTCAGAGATACACATTTTTTTTGCTGTTATATGTCTGTAATCTTGAAATAACACATTTAATTTAATAATTATTCAAATTGTGTATGTATGAATATACCAATATTGAAACTGGAACTTTCCAGGCTTGGGCTCTGAAAGCTCAGCATTATTTTATGGTCTTTAAAAATATCAGTTAATCTTACCTACATTTTTACAGTTGTAGAAAGAAGAAATTATATATAAAAATATATATGTAAATTATATGTATATATAAATGAGCAATGTGTTGCTTTGAATTGTTCGTGTCTCTAAATATATCTGTTTATTTGAAACTTTCTAAATACATGATGATAAACACATTTATCAATCTGGCAAGAAGAAACAGTTGTGCTTTGTTGTTTTTTGTTTTTTAATCTATATCAGTATTCCTTGACGACACCTATTCTTTTCTCTCATGTAAACTTTAATAGTGTTTGTCACTGATATGAATGGTCCAGCATTTACTTGAAGAGCTCCTCTGTTCCCGTTAACACTGATGTGACTGGTTCTGCATGAAATGACTATGCCTGTAGAGGTGCATGAAAACATCTTACCCACATTCTCTCACCCAAAATGCAGCTGGATCAACTCAAAAAAGCAGTCCAACACCAATAATACATATACAAATTGCAATGGCAATATTTTCTTACCTCTAAAATTTTGAAAGATTGTATTAGTTTCCTTTGGTTATGTATAAAATTAAGGATTTTTTACTTTCCCTTACAGAACTGTATGCATTTTTGAGAAATGATTGTGCAACAGAATGGAAGAAGATCCCTTTTAGTTCTTGTTGTTTCTTTTGTATTACTCCTTATGAATTTTAAAACACTTTGCAGCATTTAAAACATAAATAAATTAAACATAATATATCTGATTCCATAGGTGATGGTTAGACACAACTAAAAGTTACCTAAATTACAAATTTAAATGGTATTAAATATTTTAATTTATGACATTATTTTAGACCATCAACTCCAGTTCTACTGCTATATTATTTCAAATATTCCCATACAGCTAAACAAGCATGTATGTCTGCCTGTGTATGCACACAAATTTGAGGAGGGAAAAAGACCAAGAAAAGGGATATTACTCATACATGTCTTCGCATATTCATTCCTTGATCATAACCTTGGGGAAACTTACAGAAAAATGGTTGGAAGAGAGAGATGTGTATGTGTATGTGTGCCTACACTGTAAGTGGCCTTCTTAACAACAGCTGCTAAGATGAGACTGTGAGTTTAACCCTTGCATGTTGTGTACGTGTGTACATGCCTGTGTGTGTGTGTTTGTGTACTGAATAAATAAAACTCTACTAAGGGTACAAAACTCATCTTTTTCAAGAGGAAAATAGACATCACTTAGGATGTTAAAAAGAAAAACAAACATCAGCCCACAGCTAATGATGATCATCAGCTGGATTAAACCATTAACTAGGAAATACCAAAGGGACTTTCAATGTAAAGAAGGAGTTACCCTAATAAGTATACAATAAGCATAAACATTTTGAGCATAAGCATAGAAACCCTGAAGAAGAAGCAACAACCACCATGGGGGTCTGTCCCTGTCAGCACTGACCAAGGGACAGGTACCTCAGTCACTTCCCATGCTGGGCAGTGCACCCTCCCTGTGAGTTTTCTGAGAGCAGCCAGTACCCTAGTGCAGCACCCTTCACAACTAGTGAAGAGAGAGTACCCAAGCCTTTAGTAACATCATGCAAAGCTATTGTTATGGTTTGTATGCTGTATTTCTAATACTGATCCTTAATGTACGGTTTACTGATTGTTAGCTAATTACCTGTGTTTAATAAATTCATAAATTCTTTTGATCAGGATTTTGGTTTAAAACTTTTGAACTGAGTATCTTTTGCTTGGAATAGCAGAAAAAGAATATACTGCTTATCAAAGTAATATAGCAAGCAATATACTTATTTATATGCTGAGAATTAAGATATGAGAATAACCCAATTTAAATCAAAGCAAAGTATACAAATTAATACTCATTCGCTGAAGCCCTAAATGTTGATGACAGGAGGTAATTACTATTTAAAAATAATCTGGGCTGCTTCAGACTTACCAGCTAAACAACATAGCTATTCTTTGAAGCCCAGCACATGATACTCTGTAAGTTTGACACTCAGGGTTGAGATTTTGCATATAAACAAGTAAAAAGATGTGAAAACATGTCTTAAAGCAATTACTAATTTTCATCTGAAAAATCAGCTCAACATTTCAGCAAATGAAAAGTTAAGTTGTACAGTAGAAAATCTTGAGGAATTATTTATGAAATAAATACATGCATATAAAAATACTAAACATTTGATAGGTCTTAATTACCTCTAAATTTTAAAAACAGTGTGAATTATTAGTCATATCTGGGGAAAAAAATAAATAAATAAATAAAGGAACATATTAGATCTGATGATGTAAATAAATAAGGGAAATCAATTTTTGTTATTATTATTCCTGGCCTTTTTCGTAGGTCTAGGAAAGAAAGTAGAATCATAGAATCATAGAACCTTGAGTTGGAAGGGACCCACAAGGATCGGTAAGTCCAACTCCTTGTTCCACACAAGACACAAAAATCAGACCATATTTCTGACAGTCTTGTCTAAATACTTCTTGAAATCCTTGGAGTGTTTGGGGCCATGACCACTTCCCTGGGGAGCCTGTCCCAATGCCAACCACAATCTCAGTGAAGAACCTTTTCCTAATATTCAGCCCGAATATCATCTGATGCAGCTTCATGCTATCTCTTTGGGTCCTAAGTGCAGAACATGAACAAAGAAATAATGAACAAAGAAAAGTGACAGGAAAACAAAACAAAACAAAACAAAAAACAAAAACGAAAAAGAAAACACCAAAGAAACAGGGACTTGGAATATTTTTCACAGAAAGAGATTTAACAGGTTTCCTTAACTCAGTAAAGAACTGTATAAAAGTGTTTTAGAGAAGGCAAATAGATTTTTTTAAATTTTATTTTTTAATTTCTGTATTGTTTTCTTTTACTTTTTCAGAATAGAGTAATTATCAGATAGAATATCAAAAGAAAATGAAAATCATTTTTCAGAAACACTATGCAAAGTGAAAGTGTTGAAAAGGTGATTGGGTTAACTATGAGAAAGTCCTTAAAACAATGGTTACTAGCAACTATGTGATAAAAGATTACTTCATGCTTATTGTATTTCTTTTGTTCTTTCTCCTGCTATTATCAAGTAAGATCATCCTTGGTCTGAACCACTGTTGGCTTTCTTTTCATCTTGTTTTATAGATGTGCCCATCTGCTGCATGAGTACAAATTGTGTCTTATTTTAGCTGCTTTTCTGAACAGACTATCCTTATGAGGCAAAGCAGGACAGTAGCCAGAGTATTTATGCAAGCTCTGCTGCAAAGTCTGTTGATGTTGGCAGGAAGCTTCCAATAACTTCAATAGGATTTGACCAGATGAAATATCATGCTATTTAAGTGCTATGAGAAGGTACCTACTGTGCATACTGTATCTCATACAGTGGAGCATGAAAAACACTAAGGGTATTTCTTTGGTAGCTATAATTTGCAAACTGACTAAACAGTCAGGATTACAGTGGACAGCTATTTATGATGGTGTTACAGTATGAATTGTTTCAGTAAATACTAAGATGTTAATACAGTTTCAGAATAGATGACAACAAGCTGGGATGGGGGAAGAGGCTTTCCAAAGGGCTGACTTTTGGCTTGCATAATCCATGAAAAATTTATAAGCAGCATAGCATAGTAATTTTTGTTTAAGCTGATCAACAGCTTAAACCGAAGCTTTTGGTTCACTGATCAACCAGGCTGTAACATCGGCAACATTTCTTGCAGATTTGATGGGAAAATCCTGTGTTTAGAGGGGTGCAGGTGACCAGAGTAGTCCTCTGTCACCGAACTGTCAGCTAGTTACAGTCTGGAGAACCTGCATCTGGATTTCCCATCTGCTAACTCAGACCTCTTCACTACTCTTAAATAGAAGTGTCTGAAGGATCTGTTCTATGTTTCCAGAGCTGATTGTACACCTATTCAGATGTGACATTATAATATGTAAAAAATATTGAGTAAATGTTAAAACACAACAAAAGAAAACAAAGCAATACAAATCTACAGTAACAACAAAACCAACATTTCTTTGGGTTTCATTTTTCAAAAGTAGAAGATAATGCAGGTTTCTCACTTTTTCTTAACATTGTTCAATTAATACACATTTTAATACACATTAAGACACAAAAATCAGGAGCTGAACAAACAATGCAGGAAATGAATAACTTTTAAGAGTACTCTGAGTAGGATTTGTCTGATAGCAAATGAGCTGCAAAACAAATATATACATCAAATTCTAGGATTGCTTTAGAGTGTAGAATGAGAAATGGGCATTTAAATGGCAAAAATTATTTGCTCTATTTTAAACCACTATTTTAGTCTGGGGGAAATTATGCTCCATAAGTGATACTTTTCTTTATTGATTTACTGAAGATATGTTAGAAAATTTTTTCAACTGCATGATAGTTTAGTTTGATTTTTTTCTATGTACTTGCAACAGAAGATAATACTGTGAATCAGCATGCTTGAGATTCTACAGATTACAGAAAAAGTGGACAGAAGACACACACACAAATGCAAAAAAAAAAATCTATCTTACCGCTATTGAAGCATTAACTTTTCAAATGACATTGCAGCTACACGAAATCATCAACAAAAATCATCATCTGAAAAGAATGCTTGCTTGAATTGTGTGATTATATGTATATTTGTGTGCATTTTCTTTCCAAAATCACATGTAAAAAATATATATATAGGCGTAGTACTGTTTATATTTCTGTTTGTATCAAGAAGATAACTGTTTCTGAAAAAATATGCAACTTAGTATTTTAGATCTTCATTTCATATTTTTTACTTTTATCTACTTTTAAAGTATTTTATTTTATTTTATTTTATTTTATTTTATTTTATTTTATTTTATTTTATTTTATTTTATTATTTTATTTTTTACTATTTATACTCCATTAAATGCAATTAGGAATTCAAATTCTTTAAGCATTTATGCACGACAGAATTCAGCAGGCAGTCAATCTCCTGAGTTGAAATAGCTAATATTGAGCTACTGGCACAATTATTTGTAGGATCCAAGAAAAAAAAAAAGATATTTATTGATATATGCATATATAAAATAACAAATTTATAAATTTTTAATTTTTAAATCTGAACCATATATACATGTATACTTATATAGAAATTTACATTAGTATTAAATATTACAAATATTTTCAGCTCAGATAGCACTAGAATATTTTTATTCACACTCCAATTAATCAAATAAGATGAAGGTAAGTGAAAAATATTTGCTCACTTTACACAAGAATAAAAATCAAGATATATTTCATGTAACACAGATAAAATCTTAAAGTTTTGAGTACAATATGGGTTTGGAACAGTATGTAGTAAGTGATATTTTCACTATTATCACATTTTTGCAATCATGCAGATCGCTGATCATCTGCAATGCAGAATTTAAACAATAATGAAGGAAAAATGTTAACTTTTAAATGATCAACAGTTTCAGCATCTTCAAGACTCATAGGAAATTGTGTGCACTTTTATCACCTCTTTTGCAAACAGCAGTTCTTCTTTAAAGCTGCATGTAGCAAAAGCTAGTTGAACCTCAAACTCTCTCTTTCACCTTTACTGTTAATATCATCACAGATCAAAAGTGCTGAAGGTGCTCTATGACTTCTAACATCCTTTGGCATAAAGTACTTGGGCATCTCAATGGTTTTAATCTTCAGTAACTTCTGGTCAATTTTCTTGTTATTTCCACACAGAGGGACATAAATACTTTCTTCAAAAATATTTTCTTCCATTACATGGAGTGGCATAACTTTAGGAAATGACTGGTCTTTTTGTTTGTTTGTTTGTTTTGTTTTGTTTTGCCTTGTTTTGCTTTGTTTCGTTTTTTTCTCTCATTCCAACCTGACTGCAACAAGGAATAAACGGGTTGCATGTGCAATACCATTTTAAGCCACTGAGACTTCAAGTCAATAAAACTGTAAAATAGAAGTGCATTGACAGACATTTTTATTTATATGTTACCAGATGCCCAGAGCACCCCAGAAGTCATCCTTTCTGTTTCACATTATTAGCAAGACAATATTCTCTCAGGCAGCTTAGGCTCGTTTTATTAACACTGTATAATGTAGCTCCACTGGCCTCTTGAAATTAATGCACAAAACGTAAATGCTCTGATGAATCAGCAATTAATAGAAGTGCCTATAATACTTTCACTAACGATCCTCTGTCCTAAAGGAAACCCTTAGTATATATTGTATATTGTATTGTAAAAAATCACCCAGAAAGATGAAAAGTGAATTGAAGGAAAATATCATTTATTTTATTTTATTTTATTTTATTTTATTTTATTTATTTTATTTTATTTTATTTTATTTTATTTTATTTTATTTTATTTTATTTTATTTATTTTATTTTATTTTATTTTATTTTATTTTATTTATTATTTTATTTTATTTTATTTTATTTTATTTTATTTTTCCTGTAATGGCTGCCATATTTCCATTTGGGGTTTTGCAGTCTGATTTCTGAGTTTTTCTCACTCTTATTCATTATTTCCATATATATATATATATGTTTTTTAACTGATGATTAGCCTGGAGAGAACCATTTCATTTTTACAGGTGCATTTCAGCCAAAAAGAAAGTACATATATATATATGTGTGTGTATTTAAGATATATTGTAGCAATGTTTTTGCCTGCTATTTCCATCAGTCCTTATGTAAAATATAAGTGTTGTATTACTAAAGATATTGAAAGTAATAATAATGAAAACAACATTTAAAACAACAAGGCAAACTTTCTTAAGCACCAAAATTAAAAAAAAAATGGAATTTGGACAGTGATATCTGTACTAAGCTACTCCATTCATCATATGACTTATAGCTTCATTCATCTTCTGTTGAGGATGGAAGGATCCACTACTTCATGGAAGTCTATGAAAGAGCAGTTTCACAAAGATTGCACTTGATATTTGAAAGCATAGTGTCCCCAGTGAACAGAGAACAAAGAACAGAATATATCTTTTTAATATGGTTACATACAAAAATATCTTCCATGCATTAAAATGGGGGTAGGATTTGAACAACCACCTCCTCTGAACATTAAACTCCTGTTCCTTCTGTCTTAAAACATTAAATAAAGAGAATTGTTCTTGATACCCATCTGCTCTTTTTCTTTTTTTTTTTTCTCTTCCATATTTAGCTAGAGACATGCACAACTTTTTGTTATACTTCTGTTTAATTTCAAATAAAGAGAAGGCTTTTGGATTTCTTTGAAAGATATATAAAGAACAAACTATTGCTATTCATCCGCTCCTTAAAATGTTATCAGTAGGAGAATGATGAATACTAGAACAATAATGTGAGGAGGATACCCAGTCTTTACTAGATTAAAAACCAAACCAAAAAGGAAGGAAAAAAAAAAAAAAAAAAAAACAGAAGGAAGGAAGGAAGGAAGGAAGGAAGGAAGGAAGGAAGGAAGGAAGGAAGGAAGGAAGGAAGGAAGGAAGGAAGGAAGGAAGGAAGGAAGGAAGGAAGGAAGGAAGGAAGGAAGGAAGGAAGGAAGGAAAGAAAGAAAGAAAGAAAGAAAGAAAGAAAGAAAGAAAGAAAGAAAGAAAGAAAGAAAGAAAGAAAGAAAGAAAGAAAGAAAGAAAGAAAGAAAGAAAGAAAGAAAGATCTTTACTAGATCACTAGATCCTGGATTAGTGAGAGCATGCTTGTCCTTTTAAATTATACTACATTTTTCAAGGTTGCAGATATCCATTCATTTAATAGTAAGTTTATTTATTTTTCTGCTTTAAATAATAAGCTTGAAGAAAACCAATCTATTTATTTCTAACAATTAACAAATGACAACATAAACTAGAAATGACCTTCAGATAAATTAATAAAAAATATTAAAAATATTCATCTTCCTCTATTCTCAAAAATATTCTCAAATATTCTCAAAAATATTCTCAAATATTCTCAAAAATATTCTCAAAAAAACTCATTGTATGAGTTTCATTGCTGAACTAATTACTAAGAGATCATTAGCTTTGGGTGGGTCACTGTAATTTTTGCTTAATTTCTCTGTTACGTAAGCGTATTGTCACATGAAAGGATGAGCTCAATAAAACGTCTTTGCTAATATGATTTTATTTATTTATTTTGCAGATGCTTATCAGTTGGTATACATTTCATTGGTCAGTTTAAGAATTAAAATCAAAAAGCAGTATTTAACAAATAATTATTTCAGTATAATAATTTAGGCTGAAATTCCACTGTTCAGACTGTACTGAAGAACTATTTTACCAGGAATGACATATAAAGAAAAAGATTCATTTAGAAAACTTACCAGCTTATTGTTCATTAAGAGGCACTTGTGCTTCAGAGGGGGAAATACCTTTTTTTTTTGCTTTTATATTTCTTCTCTTTCTGTTCCTTTCTCTCTCTTTCTTTCTGACTTCTATGAAAAAGACAAGATATTTGGGATACTGTCAGTGGAAATACAATGTAAATTGTTTTGTTGTTGTTGTTGTTTTGTTTTTGTTTTTGTTTTGTTTTGTTTTGTTTTGTCCAGAGGGGAGGTCACTTTGCTAGCCTAACGCAAATAGCTTGTCCACAGGACCATATGGGTGGAGGGGTGTGTGGAGAGATGCCTGGGTGCCTTCATATATATATCTCTTTTGTGATCTTTTCAGTGAAATACATTTCAAAAACTCAGAATAATTTTTGAAAACTTTTAAAATAATCTTTGGAAAAGGCCAAAGTTTTCAATTATTTGCACATTTGAAATTCTGTATTTCTAGGTTAGATTAACAAAGCTTTTTGATTATTAAGTGAAACAGATTAAAACTGAAATCTGGAAAATCTTTTCTAAAAAAAATGAAGTGCTGTATTTTCAAGATATCATAGGGACATCTGTAAGAATGTACTAAGTTTACTGCAGTCTTTAGTATGTAAGTGCCATATATTCAAAAGTAAACTTGAGTCTTCTCATTCCCAAATGGAGGGACATTTTAAATTCAATACCTACAACAGTTACAAATCTGTTCTAAGTACCCATGAGGGAAAAGCTAACATTTCAATATGCTGACTGTAATTAGACAAAATTGCCTTTTGCTGCAATTTATAGGGATAAATTATTCCCTCAGATATAGGCAATAGTTTACCAGACTGCCTGCTTTATAGCTATCTCTGTTAATTTGTTGATATTAAGGGACATACGGACTGTACTGCTGAGAGAACTCAGATTAATTTATATAAGGGGTCTGGGACATATTTAAGGACATTAAAATGGCAAGACATTGCAAGAAAATTTCACAACAACAACAACAAAAAATCATTTATACCTTTATCCCCTGTCCTCCCCAAATATATATTTTATTGTAACCAAGTAAAATAATATGTAGAAAATTATAAACTATGAATCACCCTGGAGACCATACCTGATTCATGAAAAAAAAGAAAAAGACAATAATATTTTTTAAATGATTAGTGTGCATGAGTCAGACTGCAGACAGTGTATGGAATTCCAAAACTTTCATTCTACTGATGTGATAAAGTGTTGTTCTGTGCACCGCCCCCCCCCCCCCCCCCCCCCCCCCCTCCATCTAACTCTCCCACCAAGAAAGGACTTATATTCTGGAAACAAAGATGAATGATAAAAAACAATTTTTATTCTTATTCACTAACAAAAATATTCATCAAGTTAGTTTATTTAAATGGTTAAAAAAAAAAAGTCTGACATTGAACAATTAAAAAAAAACACTGTTAAAAAAATCATTACAATATTGCAATTGCACAAATGTAATAAATGGATATTAATTTTTATGTAATAAAATTTATTATCGTTGCATGTTCTATGCAATGTAGCTATGAGTGGGAACAAATTATTCTTCAGTATGACATATGATATTCTAAGAAGCATATGTATCAACTCATTTACCCTATATAACTTGAATTTGATGTGATGTATTAAGTGAACACGCACTGAAGTTTTTTTTTTTTTTTTTAATATTTCCGAGTAATTCTTTCTTATTCTCTCTAGCCAAACATTTTTATCCTGTTCCAAAAGATCAGGTTTTGGTTTTTACAAATGTCACTTTGTGGTGTATACCAAAATGTTTTGACAGTAACCATACCCGTTATGCTTCATCAGAATATTCTGCCTTTCCTCAATTGTCATTTTACTATTGATCTCCCTTTTCAACTGTTTTTTTATTTTCTTATTTTATGTGATGATTACTGGGAACCCTTATCAGAGGCAGACATGACAAATTTTTTCCTGTCTCCTTCTTTTCCAAAGTTCTGATGTTCGAAGTATATCAGATGTGACTGTGCTTGTCAATATAAAAATTAGTGGTCATTATTTCTTATGAGTAGTGGCAAATTAAAAAACAAAACTGAGCCATGAAGTGCTCTCCATTTCTACTATATTTCTAGACAAAATGGAAGTAAGAAACAAGGTACGGCGTAAAAAAACTGATGGATTCATTATTCCTGCTTCATAAGTATGGACCAGGGGTATTCATGAGATCTAAAGCAATATCTGTGCTAGAGGTACAAATACTATTAGGCAGTATTTCCTGACTTTGGAAGCTGATCTTAGGCAGATTTGTAGAACAAACCTTGGCTTGATCATCCTTCATTACTGTTAACACTTTTCCATGTTTTTCCTGGGCATGATTCAGGGTATAGCAAGTGCCATGAACCTTTATCAAAATAGTCTTGACAAGTCTACTGATGCTGTGTATATCAGCATGTTCATGTGTACAGGACATTATTTGACTGCTGCCAGAGAATAGGCTCAGAGCATTTTGAATTTAATGGAGCAAGAATAACTTATGCACCCCTCTTCTTCCTTAAGCTTCTTCAGGCAGAAACTTAACACTTTCTTCACTTCAGAAATTATACTGCAGCACAGATCAAATAGATGTAGTGTTTGCAGTCATCATACACAGAAAAAGTTATCTTTAGCTCCCCTGTTTCTAATACAATTGAAAATGTAACTCCCTTCCACAACACATAAGAAGCTTAGTAAGAATTATATACCAATTCATATTCTTTTCCACTGAGGTAAGTCAAATACAGTGGGATTTATCTCATCTGCTTCTAAATCTTTATGTTGTAGACATCCACATCTGAGCTAGCCAGCTAGAGGTTTTATTCCATGAATAAATAAATGGAAACTTCTAGAACATGATTCATCCCATCATAAGGTATTTAAATGGTCAGGACTTTGTTTTGGAGGTCATTTTGTAGATCTTTGTTTATCATTTTATAAATTTAGTAATTTTGATCTCTTAAAAATAAATGTTAAGTCCAAAATAATATACCGTTTTAACAGAGATATCTTAGAACTGAATGAAGCTATTTTCCAAAAGTGTGTTCAAATAATAATTTATTTTGATCAGAACAGGAAAAAAAAAAAAAAAAGATTTTTTTTAAAATTTTTCTTAATGTTATTTCAATATTTGTTTGTAAGAACTTATTATAGAATCATAGAATATCTGAGTTGGAGGGGACCCACAAGGATCATCAAGTCCAACTTCTAGGTCTCCAAAGGACCACCCAAAAATTAAGACCATGTTTCTGAGAGTGTTGTCCAGAGGTTTCTTTAACTCTGGAAGGCTTGATGCCATGACCACTTCCCTGGGGAGCCTGTTCCAGTGTCAAACCACCCTCTTGATGGGTGGTTTAACCTTTTCCTGTTATCCAGCCTGAACCACCCCTGTCGCAGCTTCAAGTCGTTTCCTCAGGTCACCAGAGAGTTCAGCACTTGCCCCTCTGCTCCCCCTCGTGAAGAAGCTGTAGACTGTGATGAGGCCTCCCCTCAGTCTCCTCTTCTCTTGGCTGAACGATCCAAGTGACTTCAGCCACTCCTCATACGTCTTCCCCTCTAGACCCTTTACCAACTCTATTTCCCTCCTTTGGACACTCTCTAACATCTTTATATCTTTCATGTACTTTGTCACCCAAAACTGCACACAATACTCAAGCTGACGCTTCACCAGAGCAGAATAGAGCGGGACAATCCTTTCCCTTGACCAGCTGGAAATGCTGTTCTTGACGTATCCCAGGATACAGTTGGCCCTCCTGGATGCCAAGGCACACTGTTTCTTGCTGTTGATTGCTTGCTGTCAATCAACACTCCCAGTTCCCTTTCTGTGGGGCTGCTCTCCAGCATCTCATTCACCAGTCTGTACGTATAACCAGGATTGCCCCTTAACAGGTGCAGAATCCGACACTTGCTCTTGTTAAACTTCATATTGTTGGTGATTGCTCAGCTCTCCAATTTGTCCAGATCTCTCTGCAAGGCCTCATCACACTCAACAGAGTCCACAGCTCCAACCAATTTGGTATCATCTGAGAACTTTCTCAAAAAACCTTTAAGTCCATCATCCAAATCATTTATGAAAACACTGAAGAGGACTGCTCCTAAAATGGAGCCTTGGGGAACCCTACTAGTCACCAGCGTGTAGTAACTACATTTACAAGAACCCTGTGGGCCCGACCCATCAGCCAGTTGTTCACCCATCTTATTATGCTTTTATCTAACTTTATTATTATAATACTTATCTTTATAACTTATTAATTAAATTAATGCTAACATTTATAATAAATGCAGCTATAATATTGAGGATCATTCTATTAATCAAGATTTGAATGCACTTGCTGAAATGCTTTTCCCAATATTTTTCTTTATTATCTGATACTTGCATAGAAAATCAAATATGCATAGATAGATTTTAATTATGGATATCAAAGTGTTTAGTTGAAACACGTTTATTAATTTACGTATGTATTTATTCATATAAGATAGGAACATTAATATTTGCACTATTTTTTTCTTTTTTAGACTAATATTGGATATTTCATTTTATCCATCATTAATATTTCTTTCATGTATATAAATATATTTGACAATTTGATAACATTTCACATCTTTTTAATTGGCCCATGTTTTTTTTTAAACTATTCACCTCTTGAGTCCCCTCTTATACCGAGATGACAGAAATGTTTGAAGACTGTCTGGAAAGAAAGATAGCAGGTTTATACCTACGTACTCATGTAAATCAATTCTAGGTCTTCCAGAAAAAAATTAAGGCCCATGAATATTTTCCTATAGTCTTACTTTATGTTGGCCTGGTTTTCCTTTCTTCTAGCACTCATCATACTACTATAGTTTGTGTTAAATGTGCTTTGAAATTGTGGAGAAGTAGTGAGTCAGCATTGTAAATGAGTCAGTCTTCTCTATCCATGTCACTGTGACAAATCTTTATGAGAATGTTATAGATACAGAACTAGTGATTAACTCCATTGCTATGCATTCCTATATTTCTGAAATAGACAATGATCATCAAATTCAAATTATCTGGGAACTGGGAGTAAGCAGTATCTGACCGTGCCAGCTGGAAGGGGCTTAAAACATGTGTTATACTATTAAGTACTATTACAATGTACCAATAATGGGTTACAAAAAATGTTAGAGACCTTGTTACTCAGAAGTGTAGATGCACTGTGCATGTTATGCAGATGTGGTAATGCAGTTTATTACAAGAAAAAAGATTATTTGGTATACCATTTACCATAAACTGAGCAGAGGTGAAACTGGATTTAACTCCCACAATAAAATTAATACAGAAAAATAAAAAATATGAGCATGATTGTTAGCAGTGGTATAATTTTAATTTTGTGTGTGTGTGTGTGTGTGTGTGTGTGTGATTTTCTATCCACATCATATTTTCCCTCGCTCTGATATGGGCCAATTAATTATCACTGTTGCACTGTGATTGAAATTAAGACAATTTACTTAAGGACATTTCCAATGACTAATGAGAAGTAAGAAAAAAATAAAATAAAATAAAATAAAATAATAAAATAAAATAAAATAAAATAAAATAAAATAAAATAAAATAAAATAAAATAAAATAAAATAATAAAATAAAATTATCACCAACAAAAATAATAAAATCCTCAAATTTAACACAGGAGACAGAAGGATGTCCAGGTCAGAAAAATTCTTGAGTCTAGAAATTTTGAGATCTTTCATCCCCAAACTATCTTGAAATTATGTTATTCTTTCTGTCAGAATTCTGGTTTAATACCTGTATGGTAAATTAATTTTCTTAATTTGCCAAAAATATCCTCTAGCACCTAACCCTGTTACACTGGTAACAATACTCATTGCAGTGTAGTAAAACAACATATATAGCTTTATAAATGTCAGATTTAGATATCTGTCTGATTTATGTCATTTTAATTAACTTTTTTTTTTTTATATATATGATCTGTTATTGGCAATAATGAAATACTCTTTAAAAAAATATTAGAACATGTAACCCATAAAATGAAAATAGATTCTTCTATTTGTGTTTATGTTTTCTTCCATGTTAAAGTTACTCAGAATATAAACAGAATCCTGAGGTAAAAATGGTTCTGATGTCTCCAAAACCAGAATTGTTTTCACAGCAGTTCCTTACTAGAAAGCAGAAGACAACATTCAAAAAAAAAAAAAAATCTGAAGAAAAAATCTAATACTGAAGATTTCTTCAAACACAAAAGAGAATAAAAGGCTCCTAGTGAGTCCTTATGGCCAAAATACATAATAGAGTGCTCATGAAAATTAAGACCATTATAGAGAAGTTAAAATAAAAATAATAATTAAAAAAAAAATCTTTACATCAGTCTTTACTGGGAAAGGAACTTCATTCCCCATTGAATGAAATCATTGCAGAAGTACCGATGTTCATCAAAGAGCTCTAACAAAACTTAAGAATGCATTAGCTGAATACTGTTGTGACTTAATACTTTCTGGACACCTGATGGTAGAAACTGGTAAATGTCATGTCAATTCTTTAAAATGTTTCTAAGGGGAACTCTGAAGAACTTTTAGCAAATTAGTAGAAAACACTACAAAGAACTGAACTAGTTAATATCTCCATAAGCATGATTTAGTTGGAAAGGATGAATTGGTTTATTTTTTTTAAGTTTTACCTTGGAAACTTGTTTATATAATCTGAAACGTATCCTTCATTAGTTTAGGTAACTGACCAGCCAAGCAGGATCACCTAGAGTACATTGCACGGGATGGCATCCAGGTGGGTTTTGAATATCTCCAGAAAAGGAGACTCCACAACCTCTCTGGGCAAGCTGTTCCAGTGCTCTGTCACCCTCACAGTAAAG
Organism: Anser cygnoides; assembly: GCF_040182565.1. Lineage (NCBI taxonomy): Eukaryota > Metazoa > Chordata > Aves > Anseriformes > Anatidae > Anser > Anser cygnoides. The sequence continues at coordinate 160,188,667 of NC_089873.1, read as the reverse complement.
CGCCCTCTCATATTTAGATGGATCTTTCTGTGCTTCAGTTTGTGCCCGAATATGATGTCATACATATATTGCAGATGTTTAGGAGCTTCACTCTGTTCCAGTGCAGTCTGGATCAGTCCACGCCAAATGGCAGGGCTGTGTTTCCACCTCTGGAGCAGTCAATTCCAGGTGTATTGGAGGCCCCTCCATGTGAAAACAAATTGTGGCCTGCACTCTGTTGCCAAAGGGATCAAGAAAAATACATTAGCGATATCAGTTGTGGCATAGCGCTTGGCTGCCTTTGACTCCAGTTCATATTGAAGTTCTAGCATATGTGGCACAGCAGCATTTATCAGTGGCATGACTTCATTCAGGCCACAACAGTCCACTGTTAGCCTCCACTCTCCATTAGACTTTTGCACTGGCCATATGGGACTATAAAGAGTGAGTGAGTCTTCTTGATCACACCTTTGCTTACCAGTCAATGAATCATCTTATGGGTGGGAATCAGGGAGTCTCAGCTGATGTGATATTGGCACTGGTGCACCATCGTGGCAGCAAACAGCTCCTGCTGTTCTTCAACCCTCAGCAAGCTCACAACAAAGGATCCCTTGAGAAACCAGGCAAAGTAGACAGTTGTTTAATTTTCTACATACTTAAGACATCTATATCAAAGTAGTACAGATAGTGAATAGATAGGATCAACTGCTCGAGCTTTTTCCTCAGTGTGTAGGATAGACATAGTCTCTGAATTTTATTTGCTGAGTCACTGAGTAATGCTTTGCTAATTTCTTTTTCGAATACATTTTTTTCTTTGTCTTTCATTTTATATGTCCATGAAAATTCTTGAACTCAAGCAACTAAATGTGTATACTGACTCTAAATGAAGTCTCACCAGTGTCTTGCACAAGGTACTAAGACTTGTGCTTAGCTAGAATCAAATTTCTTACCCAATTGGGGGACCACAGTTTCTCTTCTCACAGATTTAGTCCATTATAGATTTACTATCATGCTTATAAAAATATTTCATAAATACACACACACCTGTTTTTTTTTGTTTTTTTTTTTTTTTCCATTCATAACTTGTTTCCAGCTGAGAAAATTCCAGCTTGTTTCCAGGTCCAAGACTGTACTAAAAATTCTTGTTCTCAGTTTCTGAATGAATGGACTTTCACCTTGTACTCATCAATTTCGCCTTGTCCTATTACTTCACTCTTTTAATACCGTTCATTTATTTATATATAATATTTCACAGTTCCTCTCTAATCAAAATGATTGCCAATTTGTGGTATCACCTAATTTCATTACCTCACTTCAACTTTTAAGCCAAGGTCAGAATTGAATACTGAGCTCTGAATCTTCAACAAATTCCAGTCATGACTCCTACCCAAACTAACGTTTTCCCTTCAATACAACATCTATTGTTATCTGACATGGTATATTCCTGTGTAAGCTTTCATCATGTTTATTTAATGCACCAAGGTTTTGATTATTTGTTCTAAAATATTTGTTCTAAATACTTGCATAATTTAAGGACAGAAAAAAAAAATTCAGAAGTATATAGATCAATTTTGATCATCTTTATAAATATCAGTTTACCTCTTTTCCTACTTATTCATATATAATGTGATGTATTTCATCTATTAGTTCTCCAGAGGTCTCTAATTGAGATGATCTTTCTCTTCTGCTATAAAGACAGTGATTTGATTTTAGATGCAGTATTTTCAGTTCACCTAACAGCAGTCTGTGTGGCATTACTGTGCGTTTTCCTTGTCCGATATGACAAAAATATTAGGAAAACTTTATACATAGCTTTGAGTCAGTCAAATTATGTGTAGTCAGCATTTTTCGACACAAAAAATAGTACCATTTTTGTTGGTTGTAGTGTTTTTTAAAAGGTATTTACAGCCTATTCTGTAAGTGTATACCTTGTGCAACACTCCTTAGCCCTGAGCAAAGTTTTATGACCAAGTTACAAAATCCAGAAAAAAAGGTATTTAAAATTGAAACCACAACTCAGATTTAAGTATCAGTGTATGACTGCACTTAATTTAAGGATATGTTCTTTTACAATGTGATAACTGTTCAAACTCAAACACTCAAACATTTTCTCTGAACACTTAGAGCAAAAGAATGATGACCGCTTTTCCTCCTGAAGTCAATCTTCTGCTATCTTTTAATTTGCAATATCTGAAAGAAGTTAGGTCTTTTGATATAGTCCCAGGTTACTTGGTCAGATGAAAAACAAAACCCATCAGGTCTCTGATATAAAAGCTGAAAACCTAGTAGATTAGCAAGAAATATCAAGGGATAACCAGAACATAAATAATTGTAATTCCTCCCAAATCCTAACTTCAAAACCTTTTATTTTTATTTTATTTTGTAGTTGTTGTTATTACTATTACTATCATTAGTATTACTATTACTATTGCTATTGCTATTACTACTATTATTTTGTCATCATTAAATCTTGTGCAGCTTCTGATAAAGAATACAAGTCTGTATAATCAAATTTCAGTAAGCTGAATTTTCAGTGCTAGTGTTGATCAGATTGTAAATAAAACCATGGTACTGGACACTCAACATTTTTTAACAATTACTCCCTAATAACGACCTTCTTTAATTTGATAACAAAGTTTATATTTTCCATGTTCTACATAGAAATACAAACCTCTTTACTTTCCATTACAATATATAACAGAACTCTGTTTTTCATATATTAATAAAAATGTACTTCACTTTATTATACAAGATCTAATAATAAAATATGTAAATCAATGTAAAATTGACTGTGATAATGCTGATGGCAAATTTTACAAGAAACTATTAAAACTAGTAAAATATACTAAACCAAACTAAGTAAATTTTTCATAAGCATAGAAAATTCAGTGATTAATAATCAGAACGATTGTAGCTTTCTGTGTCACCATTTAGATTTTATGTGGTGTTACTAAGCAACAAAGGTTACTCTTCAGCAACACTTAGATGCAGTACTTGCAGTTTTAATCAAATCAGCTGCTAAATGAACGGTATTTTTGTGTAATCTGTTTGCCAGTGATATCGGTACAAACAAATCAAATATACGCTAATTCTTCTTATACACCATAATTAAAGCAAGTCTAGTTTTTCTTAGTATGGACAGTTCTAATGTTCATCTCTGACTATGTAATTTATCTTTTTATGAACATCCCTGAAAGGAGGAATAATTTGAGCAATATTTTAGCTCTTAAAAGTATTTACTCAAATTACTCAAAGTGATTATTAAAATATATCAAGATAAGAATAGAACACATTTAAAAAAAAAAAAAGCTGTCAGAGGTATTTTTGTTGATTTTGTATAATGTATACTTTTTCTTTTTAAGTCAAATCACCTAAGACATTGTGCATTGCTTTTTAATTTTATCTTATACTTCTTATGGTACTAACAAAGAAAACTAAGTAGGACAACTTGTCATATTATTGAAACATCCAATTAATCTGTTGCTTTTGAAATTCTGTGTTGATTTACAAGATGGCTGTCCAAAGAAAGATACTGTATTCCAGCAAGCACAGACTGTAAACCACCAATTTGTGTCAGCTGGTAGCTAATACAGAAAAGTTCGCTTCAGACAAAGCATGACACCATTAAAGCTGAAAGCTCACAGAGGTGAAGTTTCTTTTAGCCTTTTATGTTACAAGGATGGTTTTGCTGTTATTTTGTAAGGTCACTTTGGAGATAATTGCATAATTCCCATTGACAAAAAGAAAAATTCATACAGAATTTAAAGCCATGACAATTTAAATGCCTAACAGCAGAAAGGATGGAACAAAAATTGGCTGAAATGAAGACCAAAGAAGTTATAACTGACATGTTGATATGTATAAGCTAGGGAAAATGGTAAATTTTCTCTGCTTTCAGAAGTTATTTGTTTCATATAAAGTCGTATAATAGTAGATAGAATAGTAATGGTAACATTCATGTAACTGTGCTTATTTTTAGAGAAGTTCTCATAACAATTTGTAAGGAAAACTCTAAATCTTTCCTCTTCTGATAACATTTAAGTATGATAAATTAGTTTAGGGAGGGAGGAGAAGGGAGAAAAGAGAAAATAAATAATGGTGCCAGTTATACTGTATTTCTATAGAGTCCATTTAAAACCCATATAGTAGTCCATGGAGCATGCAATGTATGTCTTTAGACTTTAGACCAGAATATTTATGTAGCTCATCTAGTACTGTAGAAGCTAAGTTTGTACTTGAGCATATAAACAGATGTAATTTATTTTTTTTAGTTAAGTGATATGTTCTTGGTTTATATTTTTACAGGATTATTTAGAGATGTCACTTGTGTCTTTTTATGTCAATCGACTCTTGATCCCTGTAGAGCTGATGAAAATTTTGTTGTTATAAGCAATTTCACTTAGCCTCCACGACATACTTTGATCTATAAATATTGTGTTAGAATTCCGTTTGTATGCTTCTGTATGCACTGGAAATATTAGTCTACCTGTGGCCAATTTACACAAAGACATCTTAATAACAATAATAATAATTAAAACAAACAAACAAACAAATACCTTCAGTATGTATTAAAACATGGAAATGAAAAATATTTTTCCAGTATTATATCTCCCTCTACTGGTCAGATATTATTTTTCTTATGATTCATTTCAAAAGAAGATTATAATTAAAAAATAAAATTATATATATATATATAGCTGACTTTTGAACTATGGTCCCAGGATGAACAGTGTAAGCAGACAAACAAGAATTAGACCTAAATATTCTTTTGAGACTGAGTAATGGAGGAAGTTCAGACAGGAGATCCAGATTTCTTCAAGGGAGATTGGTTTACAGGGAAATAAGGTTGATATGTGCATTTAGAGAGCAGAAACACAGAATGGAAAGGATGTAAATATCTAAGTAGCTTTAAAATGTTAATGCCTATTACAAAAGAGAAAACTAACAGGAAATATAGTTTATCCTCCTGGTTCCCACTAACAATATGAAGCAATTAAAGATGGTTAAAGAATATTAACAATAATGATAACTAAAAACAAGTGATGGCTTTAAAAATAAATGACACTCAACGATCTGTCACAATAACTAACCATAAAATACTCCAGTATTGATAATAAATATAATTAATATTTACTTAATAAAACCCTCAACATTCTTTGACCAGCAGCACTGGACTCAGGAAGGACTTTACAGTCTTCCAAAGTTATTGTTACACTTCCCTAAATATATATGATGCAGAAGCTGCAGCACATAATACCTCTGCTTTTCTAGAACAGGGATCAAGATATTTTCCATATAAATTTTCCACCTGCAGCAGTGGAAACTGAAGTACCTGAAATCTTGAGTAAGGTTTTATTAAGATTTGCAGCCAGGAGCTATCTCCCATGCATTAGGCAGTAAATTTTCTCTTTGTTTTAATGCATAGATAGAAGAGTTGGTCAGGCCATCACTTAGCTTTTATATAATACCTTTAAGATTATAGTACTTACTCTGGAGGCAGAAAATTTGGTTTCTGGAACAGAAATAAACCTCTTCTCCCTCCTGGGAGAGTGCTATAAAAAGCAGTAACCATACACAAGGATGGCCCAAGTTACATTTCAAGGCAATACATGATTTTGCAATTCTCAGCAGAGTATTTTGGCCATGACAGTGCACAAACTAAAAAATCTGTGATATATGCTCTCATTCTTTAGAATCCCCAGCTGTCATGGTGATGACATGATGGAGATGTTCGCACTGATCATAAATATGTTTTCTTTAGGTTGTGTTTTGTTTTGTTTTGTTTTGTTTTGTTTTCCCAGAATGTTATAAAAAGCGAATTAAATAGCCATTATCCGAAAACACCACCATTATTCTAAAGAAGAAAAGTCCAAATAATCAAGACAGAGAAAGAGAGAGATACAAAGACAGAAAGGGGAGGGGGAAAAAGAGAGAAGGTAGGGGAAGGAGGAGAGAAGAGGGAAGGTGTAGAGGGGAAAGAAACAGAAGAAGGGAAGGGGAAGGGGAAGGGGAAGGGGAAGGGGAAGGGGAAGGGGAAGGGGAAGGGGAAGGGGAAGGGGAAGGGGAAGGGGAAGGGGAAGGGGAAGGGGAAGGGGGAAGGGGAAGGGGCAGGGGAAGGGGCAGGGGAAGGGGCGGGGCAGGGGAAGGGGCGGGGCAGGGCAGGGCAGGGCAGGGCAGGGCAGGGCAGGGCAAGGAAGGGCAGGGCAGGGCAGGGCAGGGCAGGGCAGGGCAGGGCAGGGCAGGGCAGGGCAGGGCAGGGCAGGGCAGGGCAGGGCAGGGCAGGGAAGGGAAGGGAAGGGAAGGGAAGGGAAGGGAAGGGAAGGGAAGGGAAGGGAAGGGAAGGGAAGGGAAGGGAAGGGGGAAGGGAAGGGAAGGGAAGGGAAGGGAAGGGAAGGGAAGGGAAGGGAAGGGAAGGGAAGGGAAGGGAAGGGAAGGGAAGGGAAGGGAAGGGAAGGGAAGGGAAGGGAAGGGAAGGGAAGGGAAGGGAAGGGAAGGGAAGGGAAGGGAAGGGAAGGGAAGGGAAGGGAAGGCTCAAGATGTGTACTGTCAGCATCAACTGCTATCTTTTCGTTTCTTGTCTTTCAGATTGGTAACATTAGTGGTTCTATATGTTTGTGCTTTACTTCCCCAGGTCAGTCACTCAGGATTTTGCTTTGCACAGGTAATTTCTCTTCTGTGGATTTCTTTGTAGTACTTCTAGGACTTTGATTAGTTTAACCGTGCTGCAAGACCACTCCTTCTGACTACTCATATCATTAAATGTTTCTAAAAGCTTGATGGCATAGTAGCTAAATACATACCCAAGATCTAAGAAAAAGTTTCATTGCTTTCATTTTTTCTACTTTTTGTTTCTGTGTTATTCTCCCCCTGCACCCCACCTCCCCACCAAATATGGAAGAATGCAGTTGGCAGCTATGAGGAGATCCCCCCAAAGAAACTATACTTACATCATACATCATCAAATTAATCCTTTTACTACATCAATAAAATACAACTAATCAACCATAAATACAGAAAATAAAGCCTATAATTACAGAAAATAAAGTCTATATATTATAAACGATGATAATCCTAGTTGATGTAGGGCTGGAAAAGATGACAACTGATTTTGGGAATTAGATCGGAGACATTGGTATCAGAGTAATCCTCCAGTTGGTAATATTTAATTCATTATGCTGAAAACTACCCAGAGCTTGCTAATAAAATGTCATAATGATGCAAATCTTTGAAACATTGCCAAAACAGAAGTGGACTAGACAAAACAAGATTTTTCCATTTGAGATAGAAAAATATTAAACACTTGATACCAAGGACCAGTGATACTCTGTGAAGTACTGTGTTTAGCTCCAGTAGCACTTGTTTAAAGAAGATAACTAGAAAATACCATGAAATGATACAGAGAAAAAATGATGGTAACTTGCTGAGAATAATGGCTAAAGAAATAGATTTAATTTATTTATTTTAAACCCAGTGAAAATAATGAGCTAAATGTGAAAAACAAAACAAACAAACAAACAATTTTTAATGACAACTATATCACTTTAAAAGAATGTCAAATATAAAAGTCAATGGGTAAAGACACTTCAAATTTAAACATACATTTGAACTAGCTTCAAAATGACTGTCTATAAAGGGGAAGTATATTTTAGTTGATTTTTTTTTTTTTTATCTTCTGCGAGGTAGATTGATAATAATAAAACAGATCAGAACTAATTTCTGAATGTCTTGGAAGTACTTATATTTAGGGAATGCAACTGATACAAACAATATCCCTAAAATACTCCAGAAGATAATGCATAAAAACAACTAGTTTTCAACTGAAAAAAATACCAGTGAAAGAAAGCTGAGAAGTGGTACACAGATTAGTTGTGTGGAATTAGTTTGCCAGAAATGTTTACGTCATGGCTACAGGCATCTGAATTAATTGCTTTAAGAGTCCTTTGTAGCCACTGGAATGGGTGTATCTGTGTGTGTGTAACACATTACAAGGGCAGAACTCATCTGCGTATTTTAGATTTCTATTCTAAGATGAGATTCTAGAACCTATTTCTTTTCCATGACCATGAAGATCATTTAAAGTGACAAGCTTTGACAAGAAGCCTACATGGTAGAAAATTAGCTTTGCCTGTGTGAATCATCCCATAGAGTCTTTGGCTGTGCCAAAAATATGTCTTTGTCTAGATGTATAAATGCAGAGTGAGAGGAAGAGTGGCCTTAAGGATTTCATCTTAGAATAAACAGAGTAATTATTGTACTTTATTTTATTCTGACCTCTATCTTTTTTAAGATTTACGATTGTGTTGCTTGCTTTAGAATCCTGTATATAAATATTATAAATTGCTTTTTGCTATGTGCTGGGTTTTGCTAAGTGCAATTTTCAAGTAAGCATTTAATTTCATGACACATCCATTGCAAAGGAATGCTGTCCTTGTACTACTACACAAATGTAAAGCTGCCAACACAAGGCTCTAGAGTATCTGAAAGCTAACACAGTATTTCTGTAGAATCTTTGCAGCTTAATTTTAGACACAATAGTGCAAGTGGTTAGAAAAGGAAAAATTGTTTGTAAGTGGCTAGCAAGAGGAAAGATCTGCTGGAAGTGACAGAGAAACAGGGATACCAGAACACCTGAGTGATTTTTTTAAAAAATTCCCCTGTAATCTGGCAAACTGTTACATCCATAAAATAAATCTTAAAAATAAACTAAAAAGACTGGTGAGTATCTGTGGTGAGAATCAATCACAATAAAATAAAAGTAATAAATATTTAGTTACATTGCCAAATTCTGCTGTGTACTACAAAGTTCAAATGTATTGCAAGGTAGGGTACAATCTTGTTTAAAGTGAAGTCAGCGCCCAAACTATCAAACAAATGCGTGTAGAGTTATGACATTGATGGTCACATCCTCAGTTTGAAAACAATAACAACAACAACAAAACAGAAACTTTAAGCTATAAAGTTTGTGTAGATTGAACTAAATTATCTAAATTAAATTAAAATTTTCCATAAATAAAATTTGGCTTTATATTCAGTGTAGTTTGCTGAATCAGTCACAAACAGCTTATCAGTCAATATCGTTATTACAAAACATTAAAGAAGATGAAGATTTGGCCAACTAGTTTAGAATTAGGGTGTAATATATAATATAATATCTCACATTTTGTGGAGGAACGGCCATAAAATTTTGATGATTTTCAACAGGAGTTGTGTGTAAAAATACATGATGATATATGAAGCTATCAATATTTGATCTTGATAGCCATGCTTTTCTGCTTATTGAAGGATTATTTAAATTGCAATAGCCTTGAATAGCAACAAATACTGTGAAAATGTTCTGTTAATATCCTCCTTTGTTGGTTTCTAGAACATGCATGTGTATCAGAGACATAAATTCTTCCCTATTTCAAAGACATTCTTTGAAGCAGTGAAAACAACAAAAGTGAAAACTCCTGTTTTCTTCGGTAATATATATTTTTGTGTGTATTAGTATACATATATATATATTATATACATAATGTTTACATATATATTTACATAATATATGTATAATATATAATATATGAAATATGTATATGTATAAAAAATGTTCTCAGTCCTTTATTAGTATGCAGCTGATTCTAAAAGACTTTCCTCCATTGCTATTTCAAATGTTGTCTGTCAGAAGCCTATAAATCTACATAGATTAATGCTTATAATTAGGTATTGTTTAATGGAAATTATTTCAGGCAGAGAATGCTTATTTCTAAAGTTCCATTTACACAGAAGGGAGGGTAATGAATTACCATTAATACAGTTGGATTCATGATTCAACAGCTGGAGTTGTTTTTAAGCCCTTCTCTTCACAGTAGGGCATTTATTGAAACAACCGATGCAACATATCAGTCTAAAAAAATATGTTTCACAGGGGAAAAGTACTATATTGTTAACGCTTAAAATTGTACTCATTTGAATAAATGTCTAAGACAATATTTCAATTAAACATTTCAGCTTCAGGTTGACAATACAACATTAAATAAAATATGGCCCAGATATAAGTGGATTACACATGGAAGTATTTTTTGCTTAATGCTATGCTTGGCATTATGTTTTTAATATGTTTAGCAAATTCATTAAAATAATATAAAGCTGAATAACTAGAAGGCCTGTCACACTAAGGTCAAAGGTGAACGATTTCAGTCAGTTACAGCTAATTTACTATGGTTCTGCAAGTATTTATCTGAGGCAGCCAGCTCTCTAACTGCTTTAACTAGTTTTTCACAATAATTTTATAATGAAAGAAAGAAGCCATTCATCTCAAGCATCTAAAAGATATAAAAAGGAGTATGAAAGGATGTAAATGGATGTAAAAGGATGTAAATCAAAATGAAAAAAAAATAAGAAATAAAACAATGACAACAAAGCAAACGCAAAACAAAACAACAAACAAACAAAAAAGAACAACTGAATCAAACCAAAATAACTATCAGTTCATTTCCATTGCCATGACTATCCAAAACCTAGAAGGAACATAAGGTCTGGTCCTATGTCTTACATTTTTAAGGGTTCAACAGCAGTGGTTGGACACGTATACCCCACAAGTTGAAAGTGACAACACTGCATGATGAAATGAATTGGTGGGTAGGGGAAGAGAGACTGACATCACCTATGTGGACTTGTGCAAAGCATTAGACACTATCCCACATGATATCCTTGTCTATAAATCTAAATGGATTTAATGGATGGACCACTCAGTGGGTAAGGAATTGACTGGACGGTTGCACTCAAAGAGTAAGAGTCAGTGTCTCAAAGTACATGTGGAGATCAGTGATGAGTGGCGTTCCTCAGTAGTCAGTATTGGCACCAGCAAGGTTTAACATATTTGTCAATGACATGAACAGTGGGACGGAGTGCACCCTCAGCAAGTTTGCCAATAACACCAAGCTATGTGGTGTGGTCAACACACTGAAGGGAAGGGATGCCACCCAGAGGGACTGGACAGGCTTCAGAGGTGCACCCATGTGAACCTCATGATGTTCAACAAGGCCAAGTGTGAGGTCCTGCATCTTCAGTCCTGCATCTTGGTCAGGGAAATCCCAAGCACAAATACAGACTGGGTGGAAAATGGATTGAAAGTAGCCATGAAGAGATGGACCTGGGTGTGCTGGTTGATGAGAAGCTCAACATGAGCCGGTAATGTGCACTTGAGAAAAGGAGAAACCCAACTGTATCCTGGGCTGCATCAGAAGAAGTGTGGCCAGCAGGCTGAGGGAGGTGATTCTCCCCCTCTACTCTGCTCTCATGAGACCCCACCTGAACTAATGCATTCACCTCAGGAGGACAAGAAGGACATGGAAGTATTAGAATAAGCCCAGAGGAGGGCCGCAAAGATGATCAAGGGGCTAGAACACCTCTCCTATGAAGATAGGCTGAGGGAGTTGGTGTTGGTCAGCCTGGAGAAGAGAAGGCTCCAAGGAGACAGTGGCCTTCCAGTACCTAAAGGGGGCCTACAGAAAAGCTGGGGAGGGACTCTTTGTCAGGGAGTGTAGTAAAAGAACAAGGAGTAATGGCTTTAAACTGAAAGAAGGTAGGTTTAGATTAGATATTCAGAAGAAATTCTTTACTCAGAAGGTGGTGAGGCACTAAACAGGTTTCCCAGAGCAGCTGTGGATGCTCCATCCCTGGAAGTGTTGGCCAGTTTGGGTGGGGCTTTGAGAAACCTGATCTAGTGGAAGGTGTTCCTGCCCATGGCAGGGGGGTTGAAACCAGATGATCTTTAAGGTCCCATCCAACTCAAACCATTCTATGATTCTATGATTCAGTGACTCAAGGTTGCTACGATACAGAGCTATTACGTTATTATCACAGTATCACAGATTTCTAGGTTGGAAGAGACCTCAAGATCATCGAGTCCAACCTCCGACCTAACACTAAGTACTCCACTAAACCATATCGCTAAGCTCTACATCTAAACGTCTTTTAAAGACCTCCAGGGATGGTGACTCCACCACCTCCCTGGGCAGCCCGTTCCAATGCTTAATAACCCTTTCGGTAAAGAAGTACTTCCTAACATCCAACCTAAAACTCCCCTGGCGCAACTTTCGCCCATTCCCCCTCGTCCTGTCACCAGGCACGTGGGAAAACAGACCAACCCCCACCTCTCTACAGCCTCCTTTAAGGTAACTGTAGAGAGCGATAAGGTCGCCCCTGAGCCTCCTCTTCTCCAGGCTGAACAACCCCAGCTCCCTCAGCCGCTCCTGGTAAGACTTGTTCTCCAGACCTCTCACCAGCTTGGTCGCCCTTCTCTGGACTCGCTCAAGCACGTCCATGTCCTTCCTGTAGCGAGGGGCCCAAAACTGAACACAGTACTCGAGGTGCGGCCTCACCAGAGCCGAGTACAGGGGCACAATCACTTCCCTAGACCTGCTGGCCACACTGCTTCTTATACAGGCCAGGATGCTGTTGGCCTTCTTGGTCACCTGGGCACACTGCTGGCTCATATTCAGCCGACTATCAACGAATACTCCCAGGTCCTTCTCAGCCAGGCAGCTTTCCAGCCACTCATCTCCCAGCCTGTAGCTCTGCTTGGGGTTGTTGCGCCCCAAGTGCAGGACCCGGCACTTGGCCTTGTTGAACTTCATACAGTTGACCTCAGCCCATCGCTCCAGCCTATCCAGATCCTCCTGCAGAGCCTTCCTTCCCTCGAGCAGATCGACACACGCACTTAGCTTGGTGTCATCTCCAAACTTACTGAGGGTGCACTGGACGCCCTCATCCAGATCATCGATAAAGATATTAAAGAGGACCGGCCCCAGTACCGAGCCCTGGGGGACTCCACTAGTGACCAGCCTCCAACCAGATTTGACTCCATTCACCATAACTCTTTGGGCCCGGCCATCCAGCCAGTTTCTAACCCAGCGAAGCATACGCCAGTCCAAGCCCCGAGCAGCCAGTTTCTTGAGGAGAATGTTGTGGGGAACGGTGTCAAAAGCCTTACTGAGGTCAAGGTAAACCACATCCACAGCCTTTCTCTCATCCACCAAGCACGTCACTTTGTCATAAAAGGAGATCAGGTTCGTCAAGCAGGATAAAAAGCTGTTTTTATTTTAAAATTATAAAAAGCTGTTTTTTTATAAAAAGCTGTTTTTTTGTTTTTTTGTTTGTTTGTTTTCAGAAACTTCATAGCCTCATCACTTAAGACTAAATTAAAAGAAAAACACTTATGCATTTAGAAGTACCAGATTTTGCACCTGGGATGGGGTATCCCTGGCTATGCATGCAGACTAGGGGACAAGAGGCTGGAGAGCAGCCCTTTGGAAAGGGATATGAGGGTTCTCATTGATGGTAAGTTGAGTCAACTGTGTGCCCTGGCAGCCAAAAGGGCCAACCATACCCTGGGGTGCATCAGGCACAACATGGCTAGCTGGTCAAGGGAAGGGATTGTCCCACTCTGCTCTGCACTAGTGTAGCCTCACCTTGGGCACTATATGCAGTTTTGGGTACCACTGTATAAGAAGGACACAAAACTATTAGAGAGCTCCCAAAGGAGGACTATCAAGATGGAGGAAGATGTATGAGGAGTGGCTGAAGTCACTTGGCTGTTCAGCCCAGAGAAGAGGAGAGTGAGTAGAGGCCTCGTGGTGGCCTACACTTCCTCATGAGGGGAGCAGAGGGGCAGGTGCTGATCTCCACTCTCTGGTGACAGCAACAGGACCCAAGGGAACAGCATGGAGCAGCAGTGTCAGGAGAGGTTCAGATTGGATGTTTGGAAAAGGTTCTTCACTGTCCTGGTTCCAGTTAGGACAGAGTTAAGTAGCTCATAGTAGCTGGTAGGGTGCTATGTTTTGGATTAGGATGAGAAGAGCGCTGATAACATGCTGATGTTTTAATTGTTGCAGAGCAGTGTTTACACCAGGCCAAGGACTTTTCGGCTTCTTGCTCTGTCCTGCCAGCGAGCAGGCTGGGGGTGCAGCAGGAGCTGGGAGGGGACAGACCCAGGACAGCTGACCCAAACTGGCCAAAGGGGTATTCCATACCATCTGACGTCATGCTAAACAATATATAGGGGTGGCTGGCCGGGGTGGGGGGGCCGGCTGCTCGGGAATAGGCTGGGCATCGGTCAGCGGGTGGTGAGCAATTGCATTGTGCATCACTTGTTTCTTACACATTATTATTGTTAATACTATTACCATTATCACTATTATTATTATTATTGTTATTATTATTTTCCTGTCTTAATAAACTGTCTTTATCTCAACTCACAGGCTTCACTTTCCCGTTTCTCTCCCCCATCCCAGAGAGGGAGGGGGGAGGGTGAGCGAACGGCTGTGTGGTGTTTAGCTGCCAGCCGGGTTAAACCACAACAGTCTTTTTGGCGCCCAACGTGGGGCCCGAAGGGTTGAGATATCGACAAATCTGACCAGAGTGTGTTAAACTAAAATTGGTATAAGTATTGGACCTGCTTAATAGTTGCTAGTCACGATGTTGATTGCCTTAATCTCCAGTCTGCTGTACCTGTATTCCAAATTGAGTTTTATGGTGCGTTACTTTCTGTATGTGCTCCCTGTTGCACTGTTTATCCTTTCCGGGCCCTGGTTTAAGATTGTTATGGTACTGTGCGGTGTAGCAATGGCTTATGAAATGGTGAGATATCTGGTCATGACTTTAACCTGGTATTTGTACTCAGCACTGACATCGACTCTATACTTTGGAACCCATATCTCGGAAACTATTAGCAATTACACCTATTGCCTGTTTTCGTTAGGGAGCCAATCTGTGAAGGGGACAGGGGAAGACATGTTTCCCTACCTGTTCACTCTCCCTTTCTCCTTCACCACCACCCTCTTATCCCCCGAGTTAGTTACGGTGGTTCTCCGAGATGTTGAATATCCTTGGGATACTCAGACCAGCCTGCTCTTGTTGTTATGTCTCCTGAATGCGCTTCAGATTTTGTGGAGGGTTAAACAACTACTTAGGAATCTCATCCGGAGATCTGTCTTGAGGCGGGATAGTTGCGAGTGGCAGGGAGTGTGGGAGGATATGGGCAGGTTTCTAGAGCAGTGGTCACCTCCAGTGTTTTGGACATTCACCCCTGAACAACTGCAAAATCCTAAAAAGCTGGCAGAATGCTTGAAAAAAAGGTGTCATGACTCTGGCAGTTCCAAAGTGACACAAATCACTGTAGCGTGCTGGGGTCTGGCTTGTGCCTATCGAGCTGCAATTGATGCTATTAGCAACCTAGCTCCAGCTCCTGCAGCCGTTCCAGCTGCAGCTCCTGCAGCCACTCCAGCTCCAGCTCCTGCAGCCGCTCCAGCTCCAGCTCCTGCAGCCGCTCCAGCTCCAGCTCCTGCAGCCGCTCCAGCTCCTGCAGCCGCTCCAGTTCCAGCTCCTGCAGCTACTCCAGCTCCAGCTCCTGCAGCCGTTCCAGTTCCAGCTCCTGCAGCCGCTCCAGCTCCTGCAGCCGCTCCAGTTCCAGCTCCTGCAGCTACTCCAGCTCCAGCTCCTGCAGCCGCTCCAGTTCCAGCTCCTGCAGCTACTCCAGCTCCAGCTCCTGCAGCCGCTCCAGCTCCTGCAGCCGTTCCGGCTCCTGCAGCCGCTCCAGCTCCAGCCCCTGCAGCCGCTCCAGCTCCAGCCCCTGCAGCCGCTCCAGCTCCTGCAGCTGCCCCAGCTCGTGCAGCTGCTCCCACTCCTGTGGCTGGGTCAGAGAAACGAGCTGTAGCAGTGCAAGTTGACCCCGCAGAGGGTATTCCAACCCCTGTGGCAGACCCTGCGTCTGGGTCAGAGAAACGAGCTGTAGCAGTGCAAGTTGACCCCGCAGAGGGTATTCCAACCCCTGTGGCAGACCCTGCGTCTGGGTCAGAGAAGCGAGCTGTAGCAGTGCAAGTTGACCCCGCAGAGGGTATTCCAACCCCTGTGGCAGACCCTGTGGCTGGGTCAGAGAAACGAGCTGTAGCAGTGCAAGTTGCCCCTGTAGACAAGGTGAAAAAATGGTATAGAGGCTCAGGTCGTTTAAAACGCAGACAGTCTTCTGCTAAGTCTGGGCGTAGTGAAGACGAGGCTGGGCCATCAAAGGTGCAGGAGACTGAAGATGAGGATGAGGATGGCGAAAAATCAACAGTAACTACCCGGACTCCATACCAGCCATCAAAGGTGCAGGAGACTGAAGATGAGGATGAGGATGTCGGAAAATCAACAGTAACTACCCGGACTCTACACCGGCCATCAAAGGTGCAGAAGACTGAAGATGAGGATGAGGATGTCGAAAAATCAACAGTAATTACCCGGACTCTATACCAGCGTGAGCTACGAGATGTGCGAAAAGATTTTGGTCGCTGTATAGGCGAGCAGCTTGTCACCTGGCTGCTCCGGTGCTGGGACACGGGAGCCAATTATGTGGAATTGGAGGGCAAGGAAGCCAGGCGGCTGGGATCCCTTGCTAGGGACGCATGCATTGACAAAGCAATTGGAGATGGAGCACAATCTCGCAGCCTCTGGAGGCGTCTCCTGTCAGCTGTGAAGGAAAGGTATCTCTTCAAGGAAGAACTTGTATGTTTACCAAGCAAATGGACCACCATGGAGAAGGGAATTCAGTACCTGAGGGAATTGGCCGTACGGGAAGTAATTTATAAGGACCTAGACGACGCACAAACATCCGCAGATCCAGATGCAGTCCGGTGTACACTACCCATGTGGCGGAAGTTTGTACAGAGTGCCCCAACATCATATGCCAGCTCATTGGCAATGCTAGCCTGGAAAACGGAGGAGAATCCCACAGTGAATGAAGTGACTAAAATACTCCGGCAGTACGAAGGAAATCTCTCCTCTTCCCTAAAGGCCTGTGTCTCAGCTGTGGAGAAACTCTCTGAAGAGGTCCACCAACTTAAAGAGAATTTATCTTCCCCTCCACCTGAACGAACCAGTGTCCACCAGCTAAAAGAGAATGCTTTAGAGAAACTTTCTGAAAAGATCCACCAACTTGAAGAAAGATTATCTTCCCCTTCACCTGAACGAACCAGTGTCCACCAGCTAAAAGAGAATGCTTTGGAGAAACTTTCTGAAAAGATCCACCAACTTGAAGAAAGATTATCTTCCCCTTCACCTGAACGAACTAGTGTCCACCAGCTAAAAGAGAATACCTTGGAGAAACTTTCTGAAGAGATCCACCAACTTAAAGAGAGTTTATTTTCCTCCCCACCTGTACAAACCAGTGTCTCAGCTATTAGGGGTAAACGTTCATCTATGCAAGGAAGACAATATGGTGGGCACACACACCGCGCCACCCTGTGGTTTTACCTACGTGACCATGGAGAGGACATGAGAAAATGGGATGGAAAATCTACTGCGACCCTAGAGGCACGGGTACGTGAATTGCAAAGGAAAACAATTGGGAAAAAGGAGTTCTCTGAAAGGTTTGCTGCTCCAACTTCCAGCAGGCAGTCCTTTAAACACAGAAATGAAGATTCTGACCAGGACTAGAGGGGCCCTGCCTCCAGCCAGGGGGAGGAAAGGGACAATCGAGTTTATTGGACTGTGTGGATTCGATGGCCTGGCACGTCAGACGCACAGAAGTATAAGGCTTTGGTAGACACCGGTGCACAATGTACTCTAATGCCATCAAGCTATAAAGGGCCAGAGCCCATCTGTATTTATGGTGTGACAGGGGGATCCCAGCAGTTAACTGTATTGGAGGCTGAAGTGAGTCTAACCGGTAATGAGTGGCAAAAGCACCGTATTGTGACTGGCCCAGATGCTCCGTGCATCCTTGGCATAGACTATCTTAGAAGAGGATATTTCAAGGACCCAAAAGGGTTCCGCTGGGCTTTTGGCATAGCTGCTTTGGAGACAGAGGACATTAAACAGTTGTCTACCTTGCCTGGTCTCTCAGAGGACCCTTCTGTTGTGGGGTTGCTGAGGGTTGAAGAACAGCAAGTGCCGATCGCTACCACAACTGTGCACCGGCGGCAATATCGCACCAACCGAGACTCCCTGAGTCCCATCCATAAGCTAATTCGTCAACTGGAGAGCCAAGGAGTGATCAGCAAGACTCATTCACCTTTTAATAGTCCCATATGGCCAGTGCGAAAGTCTAATGGTGAGTGGAGACTAACAGTGGACTATCGTGGCCTGAACGAAGTCACGCCACCACTGAGTGCTGCAGTGCCGGACATGCTAGAACTCCAGTATGAACTGGAATCAAAGGCAGCCAAGTGGTATGCCACAATTGATATCGCTAATGCATTTTTCTCCATCCCTCTAGCAGCACAGTGCAGGCCACAGTTTGCTTTCACTTGGAGGGGAGTCCAATATACTTGGAATCGGCTGCCCCAGGGGTGGAAACACAGCCCTACCATTTGCCATGGACTGATCCAGTCTGCGCTGGAGCAGGGGGAAGCTCCTGAACACCTGCAGTACATCGATGACATCATTGTGTGGGGTGACACTGCAGAAGAAGTTTTTGAGAAAGGGAAGAAAATAGTCCAAATCCTTCTGAAGGCTGGTTTTGCCATAAAACAGAATAAAGTTAAAGGACCTGCACGAGAGATCCAGTTTTTAGGAATAAAATGGCAAGATGGACGCCGTCAAATCCCAATGGATGTGATCAACAAAATAACAGCTATGTCTCCACCAACTAGCAAAAAAGAAACACAAACTTTCCTAGGTGTCGTGGGGTTTTGGAGAATGCATATTCCAAATTACAGTCTGATTGTAAACCCGCTCTACCAAGTAACCCGTAAGAAGAATGCTTTTGAATGGGGCCCTGAGCAACGACAAGCCTTTGAACAAATTAAGCAGGAAATAGTTCATGCAGTAGCCCTCGGGCCAGTCCGAACAGGACCAGATGTAAAGAATGTGCTCTACACCGCAGCCGGAGAGAATGGTCCCACCTGGAGCCTCTGGCAGAAAGAACCTGGGGAAACTCGAGGTCGACCCCTGGGGTTTTGGAGTCGGGGATACAGAGGATCTGAAGCCCGCTATACTCCAACTGAAAAGGAGATATTGGCAGCATATGAAGGAGTTCGATCTGCTTCGGAAGTGGTCGGTACTGAAGCGCAGCTCCTCCTGGCACCCCGACTGCCGGTACTAGGCTGGATGTTCAAAGGAAGGGTCCCCTCTACGCATCATGCAACTGATGCTACATGGAGCAAGTGGGTTGCACTGATTACTCAGCGGGCTCGAATAGGAAACCCCAGTCGCCCAGGAATCTTGGAGGTGATTATGGACTGGCCAGAAGGCAAATACTTTGGGATATCACCAGAGGAGGAGGTGGTTCGTGCTGAAGAAGCCCCCCTGTACAACAAGCTACCAGAAAATGAGAAGAAATATGCCTTGTTCACTGACGGGTCCTGTCGTATTGTGGGAAAGCATCGGAGATGGAAAGCTGCTGTATGGAGTCCTACACGACGAGTTGCAGAAGCTGCTGAGGGAGAAGGTGAATCGAGTCAGTTTGCAGAAGTAAAAGCCATTCAGCTGGCTTTAGATATTGCTGAACGAGAAAAGTGGCCAGTTCTCTATCTCTATACTGATTCATGGATGGTAGCAAATGCCCTGTGGGGGTGGTTACAGCAATGGAAGCAGAACAACTGGCAGCGCAGGGGCAAGCCCATCTGGGCTGCGGCATTGTGGCAAGATATTGCTGCCCGGGTAGAGAACCTGGTTGTAAAGGTACGCCATGTAGATGCTCATGTGCCCAAGAATCGGGCTACTGAAGAACACCAAAACAACCAGCAGGTGGATCAGGCTGCTAAGATTGAAGTGGCTCAGGTGGACCTGGACTGGCAACATAAAGGTGAATTATTTATAGCCCGATGGGCCCATGACACCTCAGGCCATCAAGGTAGAGATGCAACCTACAGATGGGCTCGTGATCGAGGGGTGGACCTGACCATGGACACTATAGCACAGGTTATTCATGACTGTGAAACATGTGCTGCAATCAAGCAAGCCAAACGGTCAAAACCTCTTTGGTATGGAGGACGATGGCTGAAATATAAATATGGAGAGGCCTGGCAGATTGATTACATCACACTCCCTCAAACCCGCAACGGCAAGCGCCACGTACTTACAATGGTGGAAGCAACCACCGGATGGCTGGAAACATATCCTGTGCCCCATGCCACCGCCCGGAACACTATCCTGGGCCTTGAAAAGCAAGTCTTATGGCGACATGGCACCCCAGAGAGAATTGAGTCAGACAACGGGACTCATTTCCGAAACAACCTTATAGACACTTGGGCCAAAGAACATGGTATTGAGTGGGTGTATCACATCCCCTATCATGCACCAGCCTCTGGAAAAGTTGAACGATACAATGGACTGTTGAAGACTACACTGAAAGCAATGGGTGCTGGGACATTCAAAAATTGGGATACACATTTGGCAAAGGCCACCTGGTTAGTCAATACCAGGGGATCTGCCAACCGAGCTGGACCTGCCCAATCAAACCTGTTACGCACTGTAGAAGGGGATAAAGTTCCTGTAGTGCACGTAAGAAACATGCTGGGTAAAACAGTCTGGGCTACTCCTGCCTCAGGAAAAGGCAAACCCATTCGTGGAATTGCTTTTGCTCAGGGACCTGGATGCACTTGGTGGGTAATGCAAAAGAATGGGGAGGTCCGGTGTGTACCTCAAGGGGATTTGATACTGGGTGAGAATAGCCCATGAGTTGAATTGTAGTATGTTAATTATTATATAATAATGTATGTCATCACTACCATGATTGCTATATATCATAGATGAAAATGGTGATTAATTAGAATGTATTGGACAGAGTGTAACCTGAGCATGACATAAATGGTATGGAATAAGGGGTGGATATCTGTCCTGGTTCCAGTTAGGACAGAGTTAAGTAGCTCATAGTAGCTGGTAGGGTGCTATGTTTTGGATTAGGATGAGAAGAGCGCTGATAACATGCTGATGTTTTAATTGTTGCAGAGCAGTGTTTACACCAGGCCAAGGACTTTTCGGCTTCTTGCTCTGTCCTGCCAGCGAGCAGGCTGGGGGTGCAGCAGGAGCTGGGAGGGGACAGACCCAGGACAGCTGACCCAAACTGGCCAAAGGGGTATTCCATACCATCTGACGTCATGCTAAACAATATATAGGGGTGGCTGGCCGGGGTGGGGGGGCCGGCTGCTCGGGAATAGGCTGGGCATCGGTCAGCGGGTGGTGAGCAATTGCATTGTGCATCACTTGTTTCTTACACATTATTATTGTTAATACTATTACCATTATCACTATTATTATTATTATTGTTATTATTATTTTCCTGTCTTAATAAACTGTCTTTATCTCAACTCACAGGCTTCACTTTCCCGTTTCTCTCCCCCATCCCAGAGAGGGAGGGGGGAGGGTGAGCGAACGGCTGTGTGGTGTTTAGCTGCCAGCCGGGTTAAACCACAACAGTCTTTTTGGCGCCCAACGTGGGGCCCGAAGGGTTGAGATATCGACAAATCTGACCAGAGTGTGTTAAACTAAAATTGGTATAAGTATTGGACCTGCTTAATAGTTGCTAGTCACGATGTTGATTGCCTTAATCTCCAGTCTGCTGTACCTGTATTCCAAATTGAGTTTTATGGTGCGTTACTTTCTGTATGTGCTCCCTGTTGCACTGTTTATCCTTTCCGGGCCCTGGTTTAAGATTGTTATGGTACTGTGCGGTGTAGCAATGGCTTATGAAATGGTGAGATATCTGGTCATGACTTTAACCTGGTATTTGTACTCAGCACTGACATCGACTCTATACTTTGGAACCCATATCTCGGAAACTATTAGCAATTACACCTATTGCCTGTTTTCGTTAGGGAGCCAATCTGTGAAGGGGACAGGGGAAGACATGTTTCCCTACCTGTTCACTCTCCCTTTCTCCTTCACCACCACCCTCTTATCCCCCGAGTTAGTTACGGTGGTTCTCCGAGATGTTGAATATCCTTGGGATACTCAGACCAGCCTGCTCTTGTTGTTATGTCTCCTGAATGCGCTTCAGATTTTGTGGAGGGTTAAACAACTACTTAGGAATCTCATCCGGAGATCTGTCTTGAGGCGGGATAGTTGCGAGTGGCAGGGAGTGTGGGAGGATATGGGCAGGTTTCTAGAGCAGTGGTCACCTCCAGTGTTTTGGACATTCACCCCTGAACAACTGCAAAATCCTAAAAAGCTGGCAGAATGCTTGAAAAAAAGGTGTCATGACTCTGGCAGTTCCAAAGTGACACAAATCACTGTAGCGTGCTGGGGTCTGGCTTGTGCCTATCGAGCTGCAATTGATGCTATTAGCAACCTAGCTCCAGCTCCTGCAGCCGTTCCAGCTCCAGCTCCTGCAGCCGCTCCAGCTCCAGCTCCTGCAGCTGCTCCAGCTCCAGCTCCTGCAGCCGCTCCAGCTCCAGCTCCTGCAGCCGCTCCAGCTCCTGCAGCCGCTCCAGTTCCAGCTCCTGCAGCTACTCCAGCTCCAGCTCCTGCAGCCGTTCCAGTTCCAGCTCCTGCAGCCGCTCCAGCTCCTGCAGCCGCTCCAGTTCCAGCTCCTGCAGCTACTCCAGCTCCAGCTCCTGCAGCCGCTCCAGTTCCAGCTCCTGCAGCTACTCCAGCTCCAGCTCCTGCAGCCGCTCCAGCTCCTGCAGCCGTTCCGGCTCCTGCAGCCGCTCCAGCTCCAGCCCCTGCAGCCGCTCCAGCTCCAGCCCCTGCAGCCGCTCCAGCTCCTGCAGCTGCCCCAGCTCGTGCAGCTGCTCCCACTCCTGTGGCTGGGTCAGAGAAACGAGCTGTAGCAGTGCAAGTTGACCCCGCAGAGGGTATTCCAACCCCTGTGGCAGACCCTGCGTCTGGGTCAGAGAAACGAGCTGTAGCAGTGCAAGTTGACCCCGCAGAGGGTATTCCAACCCCTGTGGCAGACCCTGCGTCTGGGTCAGAGAAGCGAGCTGTAGCAGTGCAAGTTGACCCCGCAGAGGGTATTCCAACCCCTGTGGCAGACCCTGTGGCTGGGTCAGAGAAACGAGCTGTAGCAGTGCAAGTTGCCCCTGTAGACAAGGTGAAAAAATGGTATAGAGGCTCAGGTCGTTTAAAACGCAGACAGTCTTCTGCTAAGTCTGGGCGTAGTGAAGACGAGGCTGGGCCATCAAAGGTGCAGGAGACTGAAGATGAGGATGAGGATGGCGAAAAATCAACAGTAACTACCCGGACTCCATACCAGCCATCAAAGGTGCAGGAGACTGAAGATGAGGATGAGGATGTCGGAAAATCAACAGTAACTACCCGGACTCTACACCGGCCATCAAAGGTGCAGAAGACTGAAGATGAGGATGAGGATGTCGAAAAATCAACAGTAATTACCCGGACTCTATACCAGCGTGAGCTACGAGATGTGCGAAAAGATTTTGGTCGCTGTATAGGCGAGCAGCTTGTCACCTGGCTGCTCCGGTGCTGGGACACGGGAGCCAATTATGTGGAATTGGAGGGCAAGGAAGCCAGGCGGCTGGGATCCCTTGCTAGGGACGCATGCATTGACAAAGCAATTGGAGATGGAGCACGATCTCGCAGCCTCTGGAGGCGTCTCCTGTCAGCTGTGAAGGAAAGGTATCTCTTCAAGGAAGAACTTGTATGTTTACCAAGCAAATGGACCACCATGGAGAAGGGAATTCAGTACCTGAGGGAATTGGCCGTACGGGAAGTAATTTATAAGGACCTAGACGACGCACAAACATCCGCAGATCCAGATGCAGTCCGGTGTACACTACCCATGTGGCGGAAGTTTGTACAGAGTGCCCCAACATCATATGCCAGCTCATTGGCAATGCTAGCCTGGAAAACGGAGGAGAATCCCACAGTGAATGAAGTGACTAAAATACTCCGGCAGTACGAAGGAAATCTCTCCTCTTCCCTAAAGGCCTGTGTCTCAGCTGTGGAGAAACTCTCTGAAGAGGTCCACCAACTTAAAGAGAATTTATCTTCCCCTCCACCTGAACGAACCAGTGTCCACCAGCTAAAAGAGAATGCTTTAGAGAAACTTTCTGAAAAGATCCACCAACTTGAAGAAAGATTATCTTCCCCTTCACCTGAACGAACCAGTGTCCACCAGCTAAAAGAGAATGCTTTGGAGAAACTTTCTGAAAAGATCCACCAACTTGAAGAAAGATTATCTTCCCCTTCACCTGAACGAACTAGTGTCCACCAGCTAAAAGAGAATACCTTGGAGAAACTTTCTGAAGAGATCCACCAACTTAAAGAGAGTTTATTTTCCTCCCCACCTGTACAAACCAGTGTCTCAGCTATTAGGGGTAAACGTTCATCTATGCAAGGAAGACAATATGGTGGGCACACACACCGCGCCACCCTGTGGTTTTACCTACGTGACCATGGAGAGGACATGAGAAAATGGGATGGAAAATCTACTGCGACCCTAGAGGCACGGGTACGTGAATTGCAAAGGAAAACAATTGGGAAAAAGGAGTTCTCTGAAAGGTTTGCTGCTCCAACTTCCAGCAGGCAGTCCTTTAAACACAGAAATGAAGATTCTGACCAGGACTAGAGGGGCCCTGCCTCCAGCCAGGGGGAGGAAAGGGACAATCGAGTTTATTGGACTGTGTGGATTCGATGGCCTGGCACGTCAGACGCACAGAAGTATAAGGCTTTGGTAGACACCGGTGCACAATGTACTCTAATGCCATCAAGCTATAAAGGGCCAGAGCCCATCTGTATTTATGGTGTGACGGGGGGATCCCAGCAGTTAACTGTATTGGAGGCTGAAGTGAGTCTAACCGGTAATGAGTGGCAAAAGCACCGTATTGTGACTGGCCCAGATGCTCCGTGCATCCTTGGCATAGACTATCTTAGAAGAGGATATTTCAAGGACCCAAAAGGGTTCCGCTGGGCTTTTGGCATAGCTGCTTTGGAGACAGAGGACATTAAACAGTTGTCTACCTTGCCTGGTCTCTCAGAGGACCCTTCTGTTGTGGGGTTGCTGAGGGTTGAAGAACAGCAAGTGCCGATCGCTACCACAACGGTGCACCGGCGGCAATATCGCACCAACCGAGACTCCCTGAGTCCCATCCATAAGCTAATTCGTCAACTGGAGAGCCAAGGAGTGATCAGCAAGACTCATTCACCTTTTAATAGTCCCATATGGCCAGTGCGAAAGTCTAATGGTGAGTGGAGACTAACAGTGGACTATCGTGGCCTGAACGAAGTCACGCCACCACTGAGTGCTGCAGTGCCGGACATGCTAGAACTCCAGTATGAACTGGAATCAAAGGCAGCCAAGTGGTATGCCACAATTGATATCGCTAATGCATTTTTCTCCATCCCTCTAGCAGCACAGTGCAGGCCACAGTTTGCTTTCACTTGGAGGGGAGTCCAATATACTTGGAATCGGCTGCCCCAGGGGTGGAAACACAGCCCTACCATTTGCCATGGACTGATCCAGTCTGCGCTGGAGCAGGGGGAAGCTCCTGAACACCTGCAGTACATCGATGACATCATTGTGTGGGGTGACACTGCAGAAGAAGTTTTTGAGAAAGGGAAGAAAATAGTCCAAATCCTTCTGAAGGCTGGTTTTGCCATAAAACAGAATAAAGTTAAAGGACCTGCACGAGAGATCCAGTTTTTAGGAATAAAATGGCAAGATGGACGCCGTCAAATCCCAATGGATGTGATCAACAAAATAACAGCTATGTCTCCACCAACTAGCAAAAAAGAAACACAAACTTTCCTAGGTGTCGTGGGGTTTTGGAGAATGCATATTCCAAATTACAGTCTGATTGTAAACCCGCTCTACCAAGTAACCCGTAAGAAGAATGCTTTTGAATGGGGCCCTGAGCAACGACAAGCCTTTGAACAAATTAAGCAGGAAATAGTTCATGCAGTAGCCCTCGGGCCAGTCCGAACAGGACCAGATGTAAAGAATGTGCTCTACACCGCAGCCGGAGAGAATGGTCCCACCTGGAGCCTCTGGCAGAAAGAACCTGGGGAAACTCGAGGTCGACCCCTGGGGTTTTGGAGTCAGGGATACAGAGGATCTGAAGCCCGCTATACTCCAACTGAAAAGGAGATATTGGCAGCATATGAAGGAGTTCGATCTGCTTCGGAAGTGGTCGGTACTGAAGCGCAGCTCCTCCTGGCACCCCGACTGCCGGTACTAGGCTGGATGTTCAAAGGAAGGGTCCCCTCTACGCATCATGCAACTGATGCTACATGGAGCAAGTGGGTTGCACTGATTACTCAGCGGGCTCGAATAGGAAACCCCAGTCGCCCAGGAATCTTGGAGGTGATTATGGACTGGCCAGAAGGCAAATACTTTGGGATATCACCAGAGGAGGAGGTGGTTCGTGCTGAAGAAGCCCCCCTGTACAACAAGCTACCAGAAAATGAGAAGAAATATGCCTTGTTCACTGACGGGTCCTGTCGTATTGTGGGAAAGCATCGGAGATGGAAAGCTGCTGTATGGAGTCCTACACGACGAGTTGCAGAAGCTGCTGAGGGAGAAGGTGAATCGAGTCAGTTTGCAGAAGTAAAAGCCATTCAGCTGGCTTTAGATATTGCTGAACGAGAAAAGTGGCCAGTTCTCTATCTCTATACTGATTCATGGATGGTAGCAAATGCCCTGTGGGGGTGGTTACAGCAATGGAAGCAGAACAACTGGCAGCGCAGGGGCAAGCCCATCTGGGCTGCGGCATTGTGGCAAGATATTGCTGCCCGGGTAGAGAACCTGGTTGTAAAGGTACGCCATGTAGATGCTCATGTGCCCAAGAATCGGGCTACTGAAGAACACCAAAACAACCAGCAGGTGGATCAGGCTGCTAAGATTGAAGTGGCTCAGGTGGACCTGGACTGGCAACATAAAGGTGAATTATTTATAGCCCGATGGGCCCATGACACCTCAGGCCATCAAGGTAGAGATGCAACCTACAGATGGGCTCGTGATCGAGGGGTGGACCTGACCATGGACACTATAGCACAGGTTATTCATGACTGTGAAACATGTGCTGCAATCAAGCAAGCCAAACGGTCAAAACCTCTTTGGTATGGAGGACGATGGCTGAAATATAAATATGGAGAGGCCTGGCAGATTGATTACATCACACTCCCTCAAACCCGCAACGGCAAGCGCCACGTACTTACAATGGTGGAAGCAACCACCGGATGGCTGGAAACATATCCTGTGCCCCATGCCACCGCCCGGAACACTATCCTGGGCCTTGAAAAGCAAGTCTTATGGCGACATGGCACCCCAGAGAGAATTGAGTCAGACAACGGGACTCATTTCCGAAACAACCTTATAGACACTTGGGCCAAAGAACATGGTATTGAGTGGGTGTATCACATCCCCTATCATGCACCAGCCTCTGGAAAAGTTGAACGATACAATGGACTGTTGAAGACTACACTGAAAGCAATGGGTGCTGGGACATTCAAAAATTGGGATACACATTTGGCAAAGGCCACCTGGTTAGTCAATACCAGGGGATCTGCCAACCGAGCTGGACCTGCCCAATCAAACCTGTTACGCACTGTAGAAGGGGATAAAGTTCCTGTAGTGCACGTAAGAAACATGCTGGGTAAAACAGTCTGGGCTACTCCTGCCTCAGGAAAAGGCAAACCCATTCGTGGAATTGCTTTTGCTCAGGGACCTGGATGCACTTGGTGGGTAATGCAAAAGAATGGGGAGGTCCGGTGTGTACCTCAAGGGGATTTGATACTGGGTGAGAATAGCCCATGAGTTGAATTGTAGTATGTTAATTATTATATAATAATGTATGTCATCACTACCATGATTGCTATATATCATAGATGAAAATGGTGATTAATTAGAATGTATTGGACAGAGTGTAACCTGAGCATGACATAAATGGTATGGAATAAGGAGTGGATATCTGTCCTGGTTCCAGTTAGGACAGAGTTAAGTAGCTCATAGTAGCTGGTAGGGTGCTATGTTTTGGATTAGGATGAGAAGAGCGCTGATAACATGCTGATGTTTTAATTGTTGCAGAGCAGTGTTTACACCAGGCCAAGGACTTTTCGGCTTCTTGCTCTGTCCTGCCAGCGAGCAGGCTGGGGGTGCAGCAGGAGCTGGGAGGGGACAGACCCAGGACAGCTGACCCAAACTGGCCAAAGGGGTATTCCATACCATCTGACGTCATGCTAAACAATATATAGGGGTGGCTGGCCGGGGTGGGGGGGCCGGCTGCTCGGGAATAGGCTGGGCATCGGTCAGCGGGTGGTGAGCAATTGCATTGTGCATCACTTGTTTCTTACACATTATTATTGTTAATACTATTACCATTATCACTATTATTATTATTATTGTTATTATTATTTTCCTGTCTTAATAAACTGTCTTTATCTCAACTCACAGGCTTCACTTTCCCGTTTCTCTCCCCCATCCCAGAGAGGGAGGGGGGAGGGTGAGCGAACGGCTGTGTGGTGTTTAGCTGCCAGCCGGGTTAAACCACAACATTCACCAAGAGGTTGGTTGAGCATTGGAACAGGGTCCCCATCCTCGGTGTCAGAGCATCGAGCCTGCTAGAGTTCATGAAGCATTTGGACAACCCTCTCAAACATATGGTCTGATTTTTGTGTGGTCCTGTGTGGAACCACGAGTTGGACTCAAGAATCCTGGTAGGTTCCTTCTAACTCAGCATATTCTATGAATATATAAACTCAAACCTTTTATGTTAGAGCAATTTTTGTGAAATGGAGTTTCACGCCATCAATGTGCATTCAGCTGAGTTGATCAAGTTCTCAAGGAATGGGATGAGATTTAAAATCCTCATCAGGTTTAATTACTAGTTGATACCTGAATTTCTCAATACTTAAAAATGAAATGCTACTGTACATGTGTAGGCACAAAAAGTAAGGCATTTTAATGTTGAACAATTCATTTTCTTGTAATTTAGTTGATCATCATTTACATAAGAAATACATATTTACGTCAAAGTTTAAAAATAGTAACAAGAAATAATTAACTACCATATTCCCTTCTACTTTGAACAGAAGAGAGTGAATCAGTCATCAGTTCATTATGAAGTGAGGATATCATTAAACACATTTGATAGATAGAAAAGAAAGGCACAGCAATGTTTCTCATGAATTTAAGCTTATGTAAATATCTTCCCAGGAATCTGAAACTTTGAGTAATTCCACAAAGATTAATCTGTACAGTAGGAATTATTTTTTAAATGTCATTCTTGGAGTTTAGATGATTGAATCCAACAACAGTCTTCAAGCTATAGAAAATAATCCTATAATTCTTTTCTATAAGAATTCAGAAATGAATGTGACTCTTTCTATTAAATCCACTTCATGCAACTCAAATACTAACAAAAGAAAAGTTGACCTTTAATGAAGATCAAACATCCAAAGACTTTGTGTTGTTAAGTCCTTTTTAAATGATTAAACTTCCATAAACACTTGCTAATTAACGAAATCTGATCAGTTACTGAGGTTAGTGAGAGTCAGACTAGATCTAGAATACACAGAATGAAATAGTGCTTAAGTTTAACCCAGCTAGAGAATGAATGCTCAGAGCTAAAGATAGCAGATGTTCACTGACTTCAGTCCAGGAAATATTTAACATATCTGATGTATCTGTATGGTAGTACAATTAAGAAAATTCACTAACAATGACTATCAGAAACAAGTGCCCAGAAGTTATGTAATAATTTTTTGCAATGTTTCGTGAATGTTGAAGTTGCTAAATGAAGATAAATTTGGTTATTCTCACTTATAATATTCTGTACCTGATTCTGAATTATCTTTTATTCCTAGAAAGATTTGCATTCAATTGCAAAATGACTTAAGATTAAATTCTGAATCTCTTCCAGTGACATATGCTTTTGATAGCATTATGAGTTTGAGATTTAATGGTCTTACTTTAATAAAAGTATTAAACTTTTATTAACTAAGGATTTTCTCACTGTAATTGAATAACTGGAAGCACTCAAAGCTTACTTGAATTAGCAGAGATTAAAACCATACAATGAGTTGCAAAATGAATCTTAGATTTTACAGGAAAAAAAAAAAAAAGAATCAGTTGAAAAAATAGTAAGTACAAATAGTGTTGACAATCCATATTTACTTGTCCAGCAATAGATTTGTTCCATCTTCAGCTAAGTTTTTCTGCAAAGACTTTTGCAAGAGACATCAGGCTTAACCCCAAAAGCTTTTTTTCATTGTAAAGAAGGTGTTGAGAATCTCAGCCTTATATTTATCCTCAGTGATCACATTCCCTGTTGCATCAAGGAAAGGATGGAAATTCTCCTTGGTTCTTCTCTTGCTGTTAATATATTTGTAAAAGGATTTCTTGTTCTCTTTTACTGCAGTGGCCAATCTGAGTTCAAGATGGGCTTTTGCCTTTTTAACTTCCTCTCTGCGTATCTTAGCAACTTTCTCGTAGCCACCCCAAGTAGCCTGTCCCTTCTTTCAGCAGATGTAGATTCTCTTTTTCTCCCAGAGTCTCAATAAAAGTTCCCGGTTCATCCATGCCAGTCTTCTTCCCCTCCGGTTCACCTTACAGGACTCAGGAACAGCCTGCTCCTGTGCCTTTAAGATTTCCATCTCGAGAAGCGTCCAGGCTTCCTGGATGCCTTTGCCCTTCAGGAGTGACTCCCAAGTGACCCCTGCAACAAGTGTCCTGAACAGATCAAAGTCCGCCCCCCGAAATTTCAAGACAGCAGTTTTGCTAGTTACCCTTCTGACATCACCAAGGATAGAAAGCTCTACAATTTCATGGTCACTCTGCCCAAGACAGTCCCCAACCTTCACGTCTCCCACCAGTCCTTCTCTGTTACTGAAGAACAGGTCTAGTGGGGCACCTCCCCTGGTAGGCTCTTGAACCAGCTGTGTCAGGAAGCTATCTTCCACACACTCTAGAAACCTCCTGGACTGGTTCCTCCATGCAGTATTATACTTCCAGCATATATCAGGGAAGTTGAAGTCTCCCATGAGAATGATGATGATCGTGTAACTTTTGCAAGCTGCTCATAGAATGCTTCATCCATCTCTTCATCCTGATTAGGCAGTCTATAACAGACCCCCACCACCCCCACAGGCCTTCCCTTGATCCTTATCCACATACATTCAAGTTTATCATTCCCAACCCCAAGCTCTTCAACATCACAACACTCTTTAATATAAAGAGCCACACCACCACCCTTCGTACCTTGTCTATCCCTTCTGAAGAGCTTGTATCCGTCCATCACACTACTCCAGTCGTGGGAGAGATCCCACCATGTTAGCCTGTTGCCACCATGTTAGCTTGTTGCACAGTCACTTCCAGCTCCTTCTGTTTGTTGCCCATGCTGCGTGCTTTGGTGTAGATGCACTTAAGATGAGTCATCTGCCTCACCCCCAGCTTCAGCATTGTTCTGTTAGGCACTTCTCTGGTGAGCCCTGTTTTACCCCCTTCTCCCATCATAGCTAATTTAAAGCTTTCCACAAGTCCTGCTAGCTCCTGCGCTAGGATTCGTTTCTCCCTTTGAGACAGGTGAGTTCCATCCATGGACAACAGGCCAGGGGTTGAGTAAACTGCCCCATGGTCAAAGAAACCAAAGTTACTGTCTCGACACCAGCCTCTCAGCCAATTATTCATTACCTGTGTTTTCCTAGCCCATTCCATGTCCTTCACCTCCCCAGAAGGAATAGAACAAAACAACTTGCACTCTCGCTCCTTGAACTATTCGCCCTAAACCCCTGAAATCTCTCTTCATAGTTTGCAGGCTTCTCTGAGTGATTTAATCACTGACCACCTGAACTACGAGTAATGGGTAGTAATAAGTGAGGTGAACCACCTCCGCGAGTTTTCTAGTTCTGTCCCTGAGCCAGGCCCCAGGTAGGCAGCACGCTTCCCTGCAGCTCAGGTCTGGTCTGCAAATGGGGCCCTCCATTCCTCTGAGAAAGAAGTCGCCTACCACAACCACCCTTCTTTCTTTCCTAGCAGAGGCAGTCTAAATGTGTGGAGTCAACTGCCTCTTCCTTGGTAATCTCTTTGGGGAACCTTTCCACACCTCCCCACTTACCTCCCCTTCAGTGTCCAATGCTACACACTTGCCAAGGCGACCGGCTCTGGGGCAGACGCGTTCTGCAGTGGAGTGGGGGATCGAAACATGCAGGGCCTTTTTTCAGCATCGAGGCCACTCGAAGCAGCCGAGGGAGCCACCAGGACCCGGCAGTCCTCGTGAGGGAGGCTGACGAGGCGTAGGCGGAGCCAGCAGTGCCCCCTCCCCGGCCGTTCAAAAGCAGCTCCTAGGGAGCGCAAGCGACCAGGAGCGTGGCGACCAGGGCGGGCAGACAGGGCGTGGAGCGTCAGAAGAGCGGGGTGTGGCAGTTTGCGCAGCAGTTCGTGCAGCCAGGGTAAGCAGGGAGGGCCCCTCGCCGTTCTTTTGCAGTGGTCTTTCCCTTCAGTACTTGTAACCGGCCTGCGAGGAACCTGGTCATGGTATCAACAAGGCAGAAAACCATGGCCTCCGCATCTCTTGCGGCCTCTCCAGCCACAGTCACCGATGTGGCTACTCAGATGGAGGGCTCAGGGAAACACGCAGCCATCCAGGTCTTGGGCTGCAGGGTGTGCCCGAGTCTTCCGTCGGTATCCGACAGCAGCATTGAGGGGTATGCCTGTGGGAGGTGTGCCCAGATTGAAGAGCTGCTCAGCCAGGTAGTGGAGCTTCGGGAGGAGGTGAGCAGGCTCAGGAGCATCAGGGAGTCAGAGAGGGAAATTGACTGGTGGAGGTGTACTCTACCCTCTCTGAGACAGACTCAGGAGCCTGCCACAGCACAAATGTCTCCTGCTACGCAGAAGACAAAAGTTCCCTCATCCCGCCAGGCAGTAGGAGGAGACCTAGGCCAAGGGGGGGGGGGAATGGAGGCAGGTTCCTGTTCGGGGTGGTAGGCAAGCCCTGTCCCTGCCCACCTCACCTTCCCATCTACCCTTATATAACAGGTATGAGGGTCTAAAACACAACAGTCAGAACAACGAAGTAGTTGAAAGCCCGTCTCAGCTGGAGAGGGTGCCTATGGCAAGGCAACCTATCCCCCACATTGCTACATCATCTGTCAAAAAAGAAAGAAGGGTTATTGTCATGGGGGACTCCCTTTTGAAAGGGACAGGGGGCCCAATATGCCGACCGGACCCAACCCACAGGGAAGTCTGTTGACTCCCCTGGGAAACTGCTTTAGAAGGCATTGGTGTCCATCAGTGCTGGTCAATCTTTAAGCACTGCCTCCTAAAAACACAAGATCAGATGATTCCAAAATATCGGAAGTCAGGCAAGTGGGGCAGAAGGCTGGCCTGGCTGACCAGGGAACTTCTGCTGGAGTTTAGGTGAAAAAAGAAAGTGTACGGCTGCTGGAAGGAGGGTCACGCGATGAGGAAGGAATACAGGGATGTTGCTCGTGTTTGTAGGGAGAAAATTCGTGTGGCCAAAGCCCAACTAGAGTTGAAGCTGGCCATGTCTGTGGGAGACAATAAAAAAGTTTTTTTTTAGATATGTGAACAGAAAAAGGAGAACCAAAGAAAACATAGGTCTGCTACTAGATGGGGAGGATCTCCTCACAGACAATGACATAGGCAAAGCAGAGACGTTTAACGCCTTCTTCACCTCTGTCTTCAACACTGATGATGGGCTTCGGGACCCAGGGTAACCTGAGCTGGAGGACCATGACCGTGGGAATGACAAACTCCCAACCGACCCTGAACATGTGTGGGATTTGCTGCTCCGCCTAGCTCCATACAAGTCCATGGGTCTGGATGGGATTCATCCCAGGGTGCTTAAAGAGCTGGCAGACATCATCGCGGGACCTCTCTCAATTATTTTTCAACGATCTTGGGAATCTGGAGAGGTCCCATTGGACTGGAAGCTGGCAAATGTTGTGCCAATTTTCAAGAAGGGTAAGAAAAAAGACCCGAGCAATTACAGGCCTGTCAGTCTCACGTCAGTGCCTGGTAAAATTATGGAGAGGATGATCTTTGACGTTATTGAAGCGCACCTGGGGGACAATGCAGGCATTGGTCCCAGCCAACATGGGTTCATGAGGGGTAGGTCCTGCCTAACAAATCTGATTTTCTTTTATGATAAGATCACCCATCTAGTCGATCAAGGGCAACCAGCTGATGTGATCTTTTTGGACTTCAGCAAGGCTTTTGACACGGTTTCCCATAGGATCCTACTGGACAAAATGTCCAGTATACAGCTAAACAAAAACATCATACGGTGGGTGAGCAATTGGCTGACGGGCAGGGCTCAAAGGGTTGTGGTAAATGGGGCCACGTCTGGCTGGCGGATGGTCACTAGTGGGGTCCCTCAAGGCTCCATTTTAGGGCCAGTCCTCTTCAACGTTTTTATAAATGATTTGTATGTAGGACTAGGTGTTTTGAGCAAATTTGCCGAGAACACCAAACTCGGAGGAGTTGTGGACTCGGATGAGGGTGGAAAGGCCTTGCAGAGAGGTCTGGACAGATTGGAGAGCTGGGCGATCACCAACCACATGAAGTTTAACAAAAGCAAGTGCCGGGTCCGGCACCTGGGACGGGGCAACCCTGGCTATATGTACAGACTTGGGCGACGAGATGCTGGAGAGCAGCCCCGCAGAGAGGGATCTGGGGGTTGTGGTTGACAGCAAGTTGAATATGAGCCAGTAGTGTGCCCTGGCAGCCAGGAGGGCCAACCGTATCCTGGGGTGCATCAAGCACGGCCTTGCTAGTCGGTCGAGGGAAGTGATTGTCCCACTCTACTCTGCGCTGGTGTGGCCTCACCTCAAGTACTGGGTTCAGTTCTGGGCACCACAGTACAAAAAGGACATTAAACTGTTGGAGAGTGTCCAGAGGAGGGCGACGAAGATGGTGAAAGGCCTAGAGTGTAAGACGTATGAGGAGAGGCTGAGGTCACTTGGCCTGTTCAGCCTGGAGAAGAGGAGGCTGAGGGGGGACCTCATCGCAGTCTACAACTTCCTCGCGAGAGGGAGTGGAGAGGCAGATAACCTATTCTCTGTTATCACCAGTGACAGGACCCATGGGAGAGGTGTGAAGCTGAGGTAGGGGAAGTTTAGGCTGGACATCAGGAAGAGGTTCTTCACTGAAAGCGTGGTCGCACACTGGAACAAGCTCCCCAGTGAAGTAGTCACTGCACCAAGCCTGTCTGAATTTAAGAAGAGATTGGACTGTGCACTTAGTCACATGGTCTAAACTTTTGGGCAGACCTGTGCTGTGCCAGGAGTTGGACTTGATGATCCTTATGGGTCCCTTCCAACTCAGGATATTCTATGATTCTATGGTAAACCTATTGCTTAGGGGGACTTGGGGATGCGAGGGAAGTGTGGGGGGGTTGTCCACGATGCTGAGTAGGGACCCTCTCCCAACCCTCCCCATCCCTCAGGTCCCCCTCCTCTGCCTGACAGGGACCACCACCAACTGTGGGATATCTCCCCGGCGCCTTTCCCTCTGGCATGCCAGGGAGCTACTCCACCAGTCGAGCTCCCCCTCACAGTCCCTGATGGTCCTCAATCTCTCAACCTCCTCTTTCAGCTCTGCCACCATGCTGACCAGATCTTCCACCTGCTCACACCTTACACAGGTGGAATACCTGCCTCCCTCCTCCAGCAGCAGCAGGCTCTGGCACTCCCTGCAGCCAGAGACCTGTATAGCCACGGTTCTGGACAGGCCCTCCGTTTGCGTTGCCACAGTCTTCTGGGGGCAAGCTCTCTGCCTGGTGGAGACCATGGTAAAAACTGTGGTCACAGAGACTGCCAGAAGATAGGATGGACTCGAAAGGGAGGAGGGGCAGACCTCCTGTGCCCTGCCGCATGAGCTCTTACACCCACCACTGCAGCACACTGTGGGTGGTTCTCACATCCTGGTTGCCCCTCCCTGTGCCTGGTGGGCAGCATCCTCCCAGAGGCTTTTTCTAGGCAGAGGGCGTAGGTGCAGTCGCCACTGCCCTGGCAACGCCCACTCCCTGTCAGCCTCTCTCGCAAGGGCTGGCAGAGGTGCAGCCTGCTCACACTGCTGTCCTGAGTCGCCCCTCAACTACTGAGTACTTGTGTTACGCTTTTGTTTCCACTTTCCAGAACCAAAATTTTAAAATATGGAATAAACTTCTAAATGAACACAGGTAATAATGTGCTAATAGATTTTGAGAATTTTATGACAACAAAGTTTTTTCAATTATATATTAACAGGATAATTGAGTACCTTATATGGTAAATATATAAAGTCTGATTCTATCAGAAAGTGAGGGAAGATCTAAGTTTTTTTTTTGTTGTTGGTGGGTGTTTTTTTCTTCAAAATAAAGCTAAATGTTAGCTGACTATTAGATTGGTTTGTAAAAAAAAATGACATTTGAATTTGTACCACAAAAGTCACTAGAAAGTAAAATACTATTCTATACTATCAGAAAACATAGGTAATGAGAAAATAGCAATTAATGAATCTAAGAAAATAGTGGGAGAATATGTATAACTTTAAAAGGCACATATTTATATATGATTGACAATTTAAGAATTTTTAAATAAAACAATATAACATTTTTGGTAACATTTGTCATATTATATATATGCAAAGGAATTAATAATTCA
Organism: Anser cygnoides; assembly: GCF_040182565.1. NCBI lineage: Eukaryota > Metazoa > Chordata > Aves > Anseriformes > Anatidae > Anser > Anser cygnoides. Next base: position 160,152,172 of record NC_089873.1, on the reverse strand, counting down.
CACAGAATAATAATGTTATTGGTAGTAGAGATATTTGTAGCAATATGAAGAGGACTCCAACTGTATTTCAGGAAAAAAATGTAACTTCGATTTGTAGAAACTTACCTTAGAAGCTTAATGAGAGACGTCTTTGACCTGTCTGCCTCTGTAGGCACTGGAAAAAAGAAGGGGATGCCAGAAGACAATTCAGATTGCCTAAAACAACACTCACCTTACAGGTGAGTCACCTTACTTACCTTACAGATGCCTCTGATAATGAGCACAAGGAGTCAGCAACATTAGAATCCAATGAAAATCATTCAGGCCACTAAAATTTAATTTTATGTGCTTCTTAACATGTGACCTATTATTCTATTACATAATTTGAGATTATATTACATGTATTTTTGTATTATTGTTATTTGACAGCAGTCCTGAGGAGAACTTGGGTTGTTGGCTGATGAGAAGTTCAACATGAGCCGGTAATGTGCACTTCCATCCTAGAAAGCCAACTGCATCCTGGGGTGCAACAAAAGAAGTGTGGCCGGCAGGAAGGTTCTGATCTCTTCTCACTGATGACCAGTGATAGAACCAAGGGAATGTCATGAAGCTGCATCAGGGAGGTTCAGGATGGATATTAGGAAAGATTCTTTACTGAGAGGGTGCTCGGGCACTGGGACAAGGAAGTGGTCATAGCATTGAACATGCTGGAGTTCAAGAAGCATTTGGACAATGCTGTCACACATATGATCTGATTTTGGTGGTCCTATGTGAAGCCAAGAATTGGACTTGCTGATCCTTGTGGGTCCCTTCCAACTCAGGATACTCTATGATGCTATGATTCTATGTTTCTAACATGTCTAGCAATGGGTTCTGTTTCTGATTTTAGTTCATTACATCTAGTTATCTCTTTGCTACTTTCTGGATATTGACATATTCTGACTCTTAAATAGGTTCAAATACAGGAGAAAAAAGATTATTTTAGCACTTCATAAAATTGGTTTCTGGTTTGTTATTTTTTCTCCATTACGTGTGGTACTGCTGCTCATGTGAACAAAATTTTTGTTGCAAGAGATTATATGTACACATAGTATATGTACTACATAGCATCTTCAAGGGTGCAGAGGGAACATACATGAAGGTGCTTGAGAATACACTGCCTTCTGGATCAATGTTGAAGCAGTTGTAAAACAGAGGGGGCCCAGCCTGATGATGGCTTGGTGAATGGATGTGATAGATGGATGTTGTGAACTGTACCTGCAACTACACCTGGGTTCTGTTTCAGTGAAAGCCATTTGGAATGTTCCAAAACAAACCAAGGTTTCAAAGCTCAGCCCTGTCACTGTTCCTCTTCGATAGATAGATATAAAGGTGTTTTTCTTTTTTTTTTTCTTTTTCTTTTGTTTTGTTTTTTCAGCAAGACCTGCCTATAAGCATGTTCTTGACCTTTGTGAGAAAGAGGTCTCATTGCAATATCAAGCCTCAAATCTAAATAAAGCTCCTGTTAGGATCAAGGGGCATGGTGAAGACTGTTCAAGAGCAGAGGTGTGATGTGAACATTAATTGGGTTATGTTGCTGCTCTGGTATGCAAACTGCATAAGTGTAATTAGAACTAAGTAGGGATAATATGGCAAAAGAAAGATAATTCTGTCCAAAAAAAAAGCATCTGATAGAAATGAAATATAACCAGCATGAACTACAGGTTCAGAACAAAGTATTGGGATGTAAAGCCACTTTCACGTAGATAAGCATGCATTAGTAATACCAGCCAGAAACGACTTATGTATCAGTGTCAGAAACACAGAATTTGGCATGAAACTAACAGATAAATGACAATACATATTTCGGACAAATAGGAAAAAGTATTCAAGGAAGGGACGTTTATCTGGGAGGAGTTTGGGCAGAGAATAGAATGTGAGAAATAGGTTTGAGAAAAAAAAAAAAAGAAAAGGTGTAAAATCAGGTGGAGAGCAAAAAACAACAGGATTTTGTGGCAGCAGGAGTGCAGACACCCACAGACAGTTGTCATGCTGACCTGTGGACTGAAGTTACCAGTACACTGAAGGGAACCCCTCTGGACAATCCACTGACCTCTTCATCAGATCTGTGTCTGAAGGACTTGGTATGGGATGGTGAAGGAAGATGCAATAAACTTGTAAGGAGGGATGGACTTGTACCTTAAAATTAAGTGCAGGAGAAAAAAAAAAAAAAAAAAAAGAAACAAACACAATAGAATTACAACTGCCTATGTTCATGATTATAAGATTTCTTTACAGTAATGTAACTGTGTTAATGTAACTGATGCTAAAAATAAGCAATAAATCTATTTTTTGCAGTGATATAATTATGACAAATATTACTGCTAACAATGGTGTGTTTCAACCAGTTAAGGTATGTTCCTTAAACATCTGTTGCATAATCAATAACATCATAATCATCTCTTGATCAGTTACATCTGAATGGGGGACAGTCAAACTCATGAGTAGCAACCTCATATAAAGCATTTGGGTATGTTAGTTCACAGGAGAATACAATAATGGTTTCCCATTAGAAGAACAATGTACTGAAGCACTCAAGTTATACTGATGGAGATTTTATATTTTTGCAATCCCTTTTCATTTTTCTGAAACAGAGGAACTTAAATATTTCAGTTTAAAACATTATATTTTCCAGTTTTACAGAGTTGAGGTTTCATAGTTCTGCAGATTATCTTGAAGACTAGAGGTCCCATCATTGCTCAAACCAGCAAAGATGCAGATGGGGTTTTCAAACCAACATGGAACATTCCATTGTGAATGGTAGTGGAGATCTGAATAAAAGGCAATGAAGATTTGTGTTGGGCTGACCATGGCTAGCTGGCTGATGCCCATCTATCTGCTCTCTTACTCCCCCCCTTTAACAAGATAAAAAGAAGAGAAAAAGATGAAAAGCTTGTGGATCAAGCTAAAGAGAGAGAGATCAGTCACAAATTACCATCACATGTAAAACTAACTTGAATTGGAGGAAAGTAATTTAGTTTATTGCAAAAGAGTTGGATGGTGAGAAAGACAAAAACTAAAGCACCTTCCTCCTCACCTTTTTTTATTTTTTTTCCTTCCCAGATTCAGTGTTACTTCTTCATTCACAGCTCCTCTACCTTTTCCTCCCCAGCCCAAGCAGTACAAGGAGGATAGGGAATCACAGAATCATTAAGGTTGGAAGAGACCTTCGAGATCATCTGGTCCAACCATCACCCTACTACCAATGTCACCCACTAAATCATGTCCCTAAGCGCCACGTCCAACCTTTCCTTGAACACCCTCAGGGATGGTGACACCACCACTTCCCTGGACAACCTGTTCCAATTCCTGACTACTCTTTCTGAGAAGAAATGTCTCCTAATTTCCAACCTAACCTCCCCTGGCACAACTTGAGGCCATTCCCTCTAGTCCTATCACTAGTTACCTGTGAAAAGAGGCCAAGCCAGCCCCTGCTCCCCACAATTTCCTTTCATTGTTTCCACCTGAAGTGTGGGGGGGTTCTTCTGCTCCTTGTCCCAGACTTCCAGGTTGGGAGGCTGAGTGCCCTAAGGATAAGTGGTGTGACTATTAAAGACAGATGCAAAGAAGGCATTAAGAAATTCAGCCCTTTCCTTATCCTCAGTAGTCATGTTCCCCTCTCCGTCCAGTAGAGAATAGAGATTCTCCTTGTCCCTCCTCTTGCCATTAGTATATTTATAAACAAACTTTTATATATATTTATATAAATATAATATATATTTATAAAAACATTTTTTGTTATCCTTAAGCATAGTGGCCAGTTTGAGCTTATACTGGGCTTTGGCCTTCCTGATCTTTTCTCTGCATTTGCTGGCAACTTCCTTGTACTCTACCTGAGTTGCCTGCCCCTTCTTCCACTGGACATAGACTCACTTTTCTCCCAGACACACAGCAAAAGTTCCCTGTTCAGCCACACCAGTCTTCTTCTCCCCCGGCTCATCTTACGGCACATGGGGATGGCCTGCTCCCGCACCTTTAAGACTTCCTTCTTGAGGAGTGTTCAGCCTTCCTGGACCCTTCTGCCCTTGAGGACTGACTCCCAAGGGACCCTCCCTACCAATGTCCTGAACAATTCAAAGTCTGCCCTCCAGAAGTCTAAGGTAGCAGTTTTACTGATGCCCCTCCTGACTTCACCAAGAATAGAGAATTCTACCATGTAATGGTCACTCTGTTCAAGACATCTCCTGACCACCACATCTCCCACCAGTCCTTCCCTGTTTGTGAACAGCAGGTCTAGCAGGGCACCTCCCCTGGTAGGCTCAGTAACCAGCTGAGTCAGAAAGCTGTCTTCCATGCACTCCAGGCACCTTCTAGACTGCTTCCTCAGGGGTGTATTGTATTTACACCATATATCTGGGAAGTTAAAGTCCCCCATGAGAACAAGTGCTGGTGATTGAGCGACTTCTGACAGATGCTTATAGAATGCCTCATCCATCTCTTCATCCTGGTTTGGTGGTCTATAACAGACCCCCATCAGGACGTCCGCCTTGTTGGCCAACCCCCTGACCCTTATCCACAGGGACTCTACCTTATCATTCCCAACACTGATATCAACAGCATTGAAACACTAATATAGAGCACCACACCACCACCCCTCCTTAGTTGCCTGTCCCTTCTGAAGAGCTTGTAGTAATCCATTGCAACACTCCTATCATGGGAGTGGTCCCACCACATTTCATTGATGGCAACTAGGTCATAGTTTGCCTGCCACACAATGGCTTCCAGTTCCTCCTGTTTGTTGCCCATGCTGCGTGCATTGGTATAGATGCACTTGAGTCATACCACTGTCCCAACCCTGAACCCTGGGACTGCTCCCTCAGGCTCATCTCTATCGAGCCTTATTTCCCCCCATCCTCCTTCATACCTAATTTAAAGACCTTTCAATGAGCCCTTCCAGCTCCCGGGCTAGAGTCCATTTCCCCCTTTGAGACAGGTGGGACCCATCAGTAGCCATCAGGCCAGGTGCCAAGTAAACCTCCCCATGATCAAAAAAATAAATAAAAACATTCCTGCGAAGGCACCAGCCTCCCAGCCATATATTGGTCAGCTGGGTCTTCGAGGTCCACTCGGTATCCTTCCCCACCACTGAAGGGATAGAGGAAAACACCAGTTGTGCACCCACTCCATTCAGTAACCGCCCCAATCCCCTGAAGTCCCTTTTCATAGCCTTCACGCTTCTCTCAGCAATTTCATTTGAAGTTATCACTAAGGGGTAATAATCGGTGAACAAGGTCAGGAAGTTTCTTTGTAATGTCCCTGACCCAGTCCTCAGATAGGCAGCAGACTTCCCTACGGGTAGGGTACAGTCCAGCTGACATATGGGGCCCTCTGTTCCCCTCAGAAGAGAGTTGCCTATGACCACTACCTTTCTTTCCTTCTTGGTGGAGGAAGTCCTGAGGTGCAGATTCAACTTCCTTGCCCTAGACAGCCTTTTGTGTGGACTTTCCCCCACATCCTCACCACCCTGTCTCTTGAGCTCCAGGGCCTCAAACCTATTGCTTAAAGGCACCTGAGGAGGTGAGACGGATAAGGAGGGGACCTGCCTGCGACACTAAGCAGGGACCTGTTTCCATTCCTCTCCATCTCACAGGTTGCCCTGGTGCCTTTCTCTCAAGCATGGCAGGGAGTGACTCCACTAGTCTAACTCCTGCTCACACTCCTTGATAGTTCTTACATTTCTCTACCTCCTCCTTGAGCTCTGCCACCAGGCTGATCAGATCCTCCACCTGCTTGCACCTCACGCAGGCAGTCTCTCTGTCACTCACCATTGGCAGTGACAGGCTCAGGCACTCCCTGCAGCCAGAGACCTGAACAGCCGCATCTTTGGGCAGGCAGTCAGTCAGGGTTGCCATTGTTTCTCGCGAGCCCTTTGGTGAGTGCTTGCCAGCTGGTGGTGACCATGGCTGGGTTTGCTGTCTAGGTGGTAGCCAGAAAGTAAGCCAGTCTTCTGAGTGGGGAGGGATCCTAAGCCCTCACTGTGCAAACTGCCGCACCGCACCCTGGTCGTTCATGCTCCTAGGGGCTGCCTTTGTATGGCAGGGGGAGGGGTTCTGGCTCCTCCTTCGCCTCATCAGCCTCCCTCACAATGGCTGCCGGGCCCTGTCGGCTCCCTCTTCTGTTTCGAGTCGCCTCGATGCAGAAAAGCACCTGCCCGCCTCTATCCCCTGCTCTGCTGCGGCACGTGACTGCCTCCAAACCAATTACCTGGCTTTCTTCAGCTCTTAAACATTACTTCTGCGCTGCTCCTCTCTCCTCACATTTTTTTTCCCTGCACCAGCGTTGGTACTCTCCATGGATTGCAGTCTTTCAGGATATGACTTCTTCAGTATGGGTTCTCTATGGGTCACTAGAAAACTTGTTTTTATGTGGGTTCCTCTCCACAGGTCATCAGGAGCCTGCTCAATTGTGGGCTTTCCATGGACTCCGGTGTGGATATCTGATCTTGTCTGGCCCTCTCCACAAGGTGCAGGGGAATCTCTGCACCAGTGCCTAGAGTGCCTCCTTACTCTCCTCGTTCATTGACCTTAGTGTTCACAGGGCTGTTTCTCTCACATTTTTTTCCCCAACCTTTACTGCCCATGCAGAATTGGGCCCTCTCTTAAGTACATTTTCTCAGAGGTGCAACCATTATAGCTGATGAGCTCAGCGTTGCCCTGTGGTGGGGCCATGGGAGTTGGCTGGAACCAGCTGTGTTTGGAATGAGGCAGCTCTGGCCTCTCCTCACAGCGACTGCCCCAGCAGAATCCTTGCTGCTAGCACTTTGATATATACATATGACACAACTTCTCCCACATTTAATCTTCTTAATTCCTTCAAGAAGGGTGTGATGGGAATCTTAGTTAAAATGTAAGGTTTTGTTTGTTTGTTTTAGTATATCCTCTGTGTGAATTTAGCTTTATTTCACTTCAGTTTTTCCTTTACATATACTGGCATCTAACTTACGATGATTTCAGTAATTCAAGAGTTGTGAGGTTGCTGACAATAAGTACACACACCGTGGGAGAAAAGTACACTGTTTCTTCTTCAAGAATAACAAATATCAAGTTAAATACATGCCAAGATAAATTTATTGGAGTTTAACTTAATTACGTTAATCAGTTAAATATTTTGGCAAAAAGACTGCTGGCAAACATGGAGCAGATAGGAATGTCAGCAACAGGAAACTTAATAAATCCATTAGCATTAGTAGAGGGAAAGTCAGATGATTATCAGTTGTGGGAAACTGAGAAGCTAACTGGTCCAAGACATGGAGAAAATTACCTGTAATAAAGCTAGTACCTCTACTGCACCTATAAATGTTACTGTCTTCTTGATATTGTAGGACTTCATATTAAATTAGGAGGCACTGGGGAAAAAAAAAAAAGAGACACCTCTTCTAGCTCCCACATTAAAAAAGTAATGTTGATGCTGATGTTAAAAGTTGTTGAAATAAAGCAGCATGTGATAATGGATCTCTTTTAACAAAGAATATTTTTCCCCTCAAATATTCTTTGCTCTGATCTTTAAGCATACAAATTTCATTGCTCCACTATTTCAAGACACTGTATTTTAAGAAGCAAACTTGTCAATAATTAATGTAGTTTCTGTATTTCAGAACTGAAAGGCTGTATAGTGAACTTTAACATACAACGTACAAAAATCAATGAACTAAATACGTGAGGCTGTATAGGCTGGGTTCCAGATTTTCTGTCTAGCTATTAATTAATTGCCAGCACAGTGACAGATTGATGCTTACTAAAATATATTCAATTCAAGTTTTAAGATCTTGAAGAATGCTGAGTAGGAAAAATACAGAGTAGAAAAACCCAAGTCAGCATAAAAGCTTACCAGAAGGTTTTTACAAAGAAAAAAATAAAATAAAATAAAATTAAATTAAATTAAAAAAAGGAAAGAAAAAGAAAAAAAAAACTAGTCAGCAGAATAAAAATTATGTTTCTATGTGATTTTGATCTTTTGAAAGTGAGATTATTTCAATCCAATTTAATAGGACACTATATAAAGTGACATCTCACAGTTAACGTCTGCCTTCTGTATGTGAGAACAAAGTAGAACTTAAACTAGCTAGTAAAGGAACAAATTCTTTCACCTTCTTGAGCAAGATAGAGTTTCCAGACATCACCATTTGGAAATACAGAGACTCATCAATCTGGCTTATGAAATACAATAATTTCTTACAAGAAAAAGAAACAAGCAAAAAAAAAAAAACTCTTTTAACTCTAATTCATTAATTAAATATTCTTGCTTTAATTGCATCCAGTTTTCAAACTTCAGGTTCTTAATTTTCAGGTTAGATTCTTTCAACTTTCAGGCTTTGAAGGAAAACAGTATGAAGGAGGATAAATCATAAGTGGACTATCATATGTATTCATAGGCATTATTTTATGTACCCAAATATATAAACATAGACACTTCTCTGAAGTGTTGATTAATATTTTCATTTTGAGTTTATGAATTTTAATTCTGGCATAGTTAGATTATTTACACATTCACTGGAATATTACAGATTTTCTAGATACATCTGAAGGAACCTTCTATAACTAGGAGACCTACTCTATTTTAATACATTTACAATTACATGTGCTTTGGATCATGGTGTTAGTTAATGTACGTTAATATGTGTAGAGATAAGTTATTACAACCCTGAGTCTGGATATTAAATAATTACTTTGTATTGGCTATATGTGGCAAGGTTTTGGGTAGCGGGGGGCTGCAGGGTGGCCTCTGTGAGCACAGTCCAGCAGCTGCCCCATGTCAGATCAGAGCCAGCTCCAGACAGCTCCAAGATAGACCCACCGCTGGCCAGAGCCAAGCCACTGAGTGATGCTGGTTGGGCCTCTGGGAGAGCAGAGTTAAGAAAAGAAAAAAAAAATAAAATGCTGTGACAGCAGCTGGGATAACGAGGAGTGAGAAACAGCCCTGCAGACCCCAAAATCAGTGCTGAAGGATGGCAGGAGGTGCTTCAGGTGCTGGAGCTGAAGCTCCCCTGCAGCCTGTGGAGGGGCCCATGCTGCAGCAGGCTGTCCCCCTGCAGCCCATGGGTCCCATGTTGGAGCAGATCTCCACGCTGCAGCCCTGGATGAGCCCACAGTGAAGCAAGTGGATTTGGTCTGTAGGAGGCTGTGGCCCATGGAGAGCCTGTGCAGGGGCAGACTCGGGCAGAGCTGCAGCCTGTGGAGAGGAGCCCATGCAGGAGCAGGGGATCTTGGGGGAGCTGTCATAGAGTCATAGAATCAGTAAGGTCGGAAGAGACCTTCGAGATCATCTGGTCCAACCATCACCCTACTACCAATGTCACCCACTAAACCATGTCCTTAAGCGCCACGTCCAACCTTTCCTTGAACACCCTCAGGGATGGTGACACCACCACTTCCCTGGACAACCTGTTCCAATTCCTGACTACTCTTTCTGAGAAGAAATGTCTCCTAATTTCCAACCTAACCTCCCCTGGCACAACTTGAGGCCATTCCCTCTAGTCCTATCACTAGTTACCTGTGAAAAGAGGCCGAGCCCCTGCTCCCCACAACTTCCTTTCAGATAGCTGTAGAGAGCACTAAGGTCTCCCCTGAGCCTTCTCTTCTCCAGACTAAACAGCCCCAGTTCCCTCAGTCGCTCCTCATAGGACTTGTGTTCTAGGCCCTTCACCAGCTTCATAGCACTTGTCTGGACACCTTCCAGGGCCTCGATGTCCTTCTTGTACTGAGGGGCCCAAAGCTGAACTCAGTAATTGAGGTGTGGCCTCACCAGAGCTGAGTACAGGGGGACGATCACGTACCTGGTTGTGCTGGCTACGCTATTCCTGATACAAGCCAGGATGCCTCTGGCCTTCTTGGCCACCTGAGCACACTGCCGGTTCATGTTCAGGAGAGCATCAACCAGTATCCCCAGATCCTTTTCCTCTGCACAGCTTTCGAGCCACTCTGCCCCAAGCCTGTAGTGTTGCATGGGGTTGTTGTGGCCAAAGTGCAGGACCCGGCACTTAGCCATGTTGAACCTCATCCCATTGGCCTCTGCCCATCGACCCATCCTGTCCAGGTCTCTCTGTAGGGTCTTCCTACCCTCTGGCAGATTGACACTATCCCCCAGCTTGGTGTAATCTGCAAACTTACTGAGAGTGCACTCAATTCCCTCATCCAAATCATCAAGAAAGATATTAAAGAAGATGGGCCCCAACACCAATCCCTGGTGTTGACTCGTGACCGGTCACCAACTGGATTTAACTCCGTTCACCACCACTCTCAGGGCCTGGCTGTCCGGACAGTTTTTTTATCCAGCAAAGAGAGTACCTGTCCAAGCCATGGGCTGACAGATTCTCCAGGAGAATACCATGGGAGACTGTGTCAAAGGCCTTGCTGAAGTCTAGGTAGACTATGTCAACAGCCTTTCCCTCATCCACCAGGCGGGTCACCCGGTCATAGAAGGAGATGAGGTTGGTCAGGCAGGACTTGCCTTTATAAACCCATGCTGACTGGGCCTGATCTCCAGGTTGTCCCGCACATGCTGTGTGACTGAATTCAAGATGACCTGTTCCATCACCTTTCCTGTCACCGAGGTCAGGCTGACAGGCCTGTAGTTCCCCAGGACCTCTTTACGACACTTCTTATAGATGGGTGTCACATTAGCAAGTCTCCAGTCATCCAGGACCACTCCGGATGACCATGACCACTGATAGATGATGGAAAGAGGCCCAGCAATCACATCCACCAGCTCCCTCAGCACCCTCGGGTGGATCCCATCAGGCTCCATGGACTTGTGACAGTCCAGGTGGAGCAGCAGGTCTCTAACTGTTTCCACCTGAAGTGTGTGGGGGTTCTTCTGCTTCTCATCCCAGCCTTGAAGGTCAGAAGGATGAGTACCCCAAGGAAAAGAGTCGCCTCTGGGGGGGACCTGTGTTGGAGCAGTTTTCTTCTGACAGATGGACCCCATGGTATGGAGCCATATTGGAGCAGTTCTTGAAGAGCTGCTGCCTGCAGGACGCCCATGCAGGATCAGTTTGGGAAGGATGGCATCCCATGGGAGGGACCCCATGTTGGAGCAGGGACAGAGAGTGACCATGAAGGAGCAGCGGAGGTGAAGCATTAGGGACTGACCACAGCCCCCATTCCCTGTTTTCCTGCACCACTCGTGGGGAGGAGGTAGTGGAGGGTGGATGGGGGGAAGATGTTTTGTTTGTTTGTTTGTTTGTTTTTACTTTCTTTCTGATCTAGCTTGTTAGTAATGGAGAATAAATTCTTTGCCTCAGTCTTTAGCCTCTTTGCCTCAGTCTTTAGCCTCTTTGCCTCAGTCTTTAGCAGCAAGACCAGTTGTTCTCTGGATACCCAGTACCCTGAGCTGGTGGAAGGGGATGGGGAACAGGATGTGGCCCTCACTATCCACGAGGAAATGGTTGGCGACCTTCTACAGCACTTGGATGTACGCAAGTCGATGGGGCCGGATGGGATCCACCCGAGGGTACTGAGAGAACTGGCGGAGGAGCTGGCCAAGCCGCTTTCCATCATTTATCAGCAGTCCTGGCTATCAGGGGAGGTCCCAGTTGACTGGCGGCTAGCAAATGTGACACCCATCTACAAGAAGGGCCGGAGGGTAGACCCGGGGAACTATAGGCCTGTTAGCTTGACATCAGTGCCACGGAAGCTCATGGAGCAGATTATCTTGAGTGTCATCACGCGGCACTTGCAGGGCAAGCAGGCGATCAGGCCCAGTCAGCATGGGTTTATGAAGGGCAGGTCCTGCTTGACGAACCTGATCTCCTTCTATGACCAAGTGACGCGCTTGGTGGATGAGGGGAAGGCTGTGGATGTGATCTACCTTGACCTCAGTAAGGCTTTTGACACCGTTTCCCACAATATTCTCCTGAAGAAACTGGCTGCTCGTGGCTTGGACTGGCGTACGTTTTGTTGGGTTAAAAACTGGCTGGATGGCCGGGCCCAAAGAGTTGTGGTGAATGGAGTCAAATCTGGTTGGAGGCCGGTCACTAGTGGAGTCCCCCAGGGCTCAGTGCTGGGGCCAGTCCTCTTTAATATCTTTATCGATGATCTGGATGAGGGGATCGAGTGCACCCTCAGTAAGTTTGCAGATGACACCAAGTTAGGTGCGTGTGTCGATCTGCTCAAGGGAAGGAAGGCTCTGCAAGAGGATCTGGATAGGCTGGACCGATGGGCTGAGGTCAACTGCATGAATTTCAACAAGGCCAAGTGCTGGGTCCTGCACCTGGGGCGCAACAACCCCAAGCAGCGCTACAGGCTGGGAGAAGAGTGGCTGGAAAGCTGCCTGGCGGAGAAGGACCTGGGAGTACTGGTTGATAGTCGGCTGAATATGAGCCAGCAGTGTGCCCAGGTGACCAAGAAGGCCAACAGCATCCTGGCTTGCATAAGAAGCAGTGTGACCAGCAGGTCTAAGGAGGTGATTGTGCCCCTGTACTCGGCTCTGGTGAGGCCGCACCTCGAGTACTGTGTTCAGTTCTGGACCCCTAATTACAAGAAGGACATGGAGGTGCTCGAGAGAGTCCAGAGAAGGGCAACGAAGCTGGTGAGGGGTCTGGAGAACAAGTCTTACCAGGAGCGGCTGAGGGAGCTGGGATTGTTCAGCCTGGAGAAGAGGAGGCTCAGGGGAGACCTCATCGCTCTCTACAGGTACCTTAAAGGAGGCTGTAGAGAGGTGGGGGTTGGTCTATTCTCCCACGTGCCTGGTGACAGGACGAGGGGGAATGGGCTAAAGTTGCGCCAGGGGAGGTTTAGGTTGGATGTTAGGAAGAACTTCTTTACTGAAAGGGTTGTTAGGCATTGGAATGGACTGCCCAGGGAGGTGGTTGAGTCACCATCCCTGGAACTCTTTAAAAGACGTTTAGATGTAGCCCTTAGTGATATGGTTTAGTGGAGGTCTTGTTAGTGTTAGGACAGAGGTTGGACTAGATGATCTTGGAGTTCTCTTCCAACCTAGACAATTCTGTGATTCTGTTAAATTACATTAATCTGTGTATGCTGAGTCTGACTTTTCCATGATGATAATTGTTGAGTGATTTCCCTGTCCTTATTTCTGCTGTTGAGTGCTTTTCATCATATTTTCTTCCCCTTTCCCTTTGAGGAGGGGGAGTGACAAAGTGGTTGTGGTGGAACTCGGCTGCCCAGCTGAGTAAAACCACCACATACTTACGGGAGAACACTTGGAAATACTTCAATAAATTAGTAATAGTTTTAGATTAATTTTAATGAGATGTGGTAGTATGTACTATTTTGAAGTTTAATAGTACTGGTTGAACTCTCACTTCCTAGATAATTGCATATACTAAAACATGCTTTTACTTAGTTTCTACTTAAGGAAATGTATAAAGCATTCCGCTTTTGATATTTCCTTCTATGAAAGCAAATAAATATATAAGCAATGACAAAATTTATATGTTATCTATACTCCATCTCTTTGGAATACATGTTCCTTTATAACGGACCAGACTAATGTATCACCAGAGTGGCAGTTCTTATCACAGTTATTCTGATGATGTATTAGTCTAGTATATCATCATAGCGCTGTCACTGTGATGATGTATTAGTGTACTACATCATCAGATTTATGGTGAAAACACATTGTGCCCAAGGCATAAATCATTAAAAAGTTTCGCTATAGAATTCTCCCAGCCTCTGTCTGTACATATACATTGGTGTATGTTTATAGAAAGAATTTTTGTTATATTGTTATAGTTTTTTGTTTGTTTGTTTGTTTGTTTTCGGTTGCTTCATTGGTTGTTGGGTTTTGTTTGGTTTGGTTTGGTTATTTGTTTGGTTTGGTTTGGTTTGTCTCATTTCTTTCCAGTTATTTACTTTATCTTTGATAGGTTACATTTCCTATCAGACCTTTCAAATCCTATTGCTTTTACCTACTACTCTTTCCCTCCTTATTCTGGTATTTGATGAACACAGATCTAGGTTAGCTTTCACATGTCCTCTACCTTTCTGCTTTTTTACCATTACTTGCATCTTTATTTCTATATTTATTAATCTGTCTCTCAGTCTTCTGTCACTTTATGCATTCCCTGAAGCACCTATTCTACCTTTCTGAAAATTGTGACCTCTGGCTTCTGAATGTAGATTTCATTTAGATTTTGCAATTACCATAACATCTGGATTTTGGTGCCATTTACTGAATATCTCCAACATATTCTAAAACAGAGTGAGGTGATTCAGGGTGAAAGGGAGGGGAAGGGAAGGGAAGGGGAAGGGAAGGGAGGGGAGGGAAGGGGAAGGGAAGGGAAGGGAAGGGAAGGGAAGGGAAGGGAAGGGAAGGGAAGGGAAGGGAAGGGAAGGGAAGGGAAGGGAAGGGAAGGGAAGGGAAGGGAAGGGAAGGGAAGGGAAGGGAAGGGAAGGGAAGGGAAGGGAAGGGAAGGGAAGGGAAGGGAAGGGAAGGGAAGGAAGGGAAGGGAAGGGAAGGGAAGGGAAGGGAAGGGGAGGGAAGGGGAGGGAAGGGGAGGGAAGGGGAGGGAAGGGGAGGGAAGGGGAGGGGAGGGGAGGGGAGGGGAGGGGGGGAGGGGAGGGGAGGGGAGGGGAGGGGAGGGGAGGGGAGGGGAGGGGAGGGGAGGGGAGGGGAGGGGAGGGGAGGGAAGGGGAGGGAAGGGGAGGGAAGGGGAGGGAAGGGGAGGGGAGGGGAGGGGAGGGGAGGGGAGGGGAGGGGAGGGGAGGGGAGGGGAGGGGAGGGGAGGGGAGGGGAGGGGAGGGGAGGGGAGGCGAGGCGAGGCGAGGCGAGGCGAGGGGAGGGGAGGGGAGGGGAGGGGAGGGGAGGCGAGGGGAGGGGAGGCGAGGGGAGGGGAGGGGAGGGGAGGGGAGGGGAGGGGAGGGGAGGGGAGGGGAGGGGAGGGGAGGGGAGGGGAGGGGAGGGGAGGGGAGGGGAGGGGAGGGAAGGGAAGGGAAGGGAAGGAAGGGAAGGGAAGGGAAGGGAAGGGAAGGGAAGGGAAGGGAAGGGAAGGGAAGGGAAGGGAAGGGAAGGGAAGGGAAGGGAAGGGAAGGGAAGGGAAGGGAAGGGAAGGGAAGGGAAGGGAAGGGAAGGGAAGGGAAGGGAAGGGAAGGGAAGGGAAGGGAAGGGAAGGGAAGGGAAGGGAAGGGAAGGGAAGGGAAGGGAAGGGAAGGGAAGGGAAGGGAAGGGAAGGGAAGGGAAGGGAAGGGGACATGCTAAACCCCTCAATGATCAGCCAGCAAATTCATTGTATGGTCGCATGAAGACATTAATTCAAAAGTGCTGAGGAAAAAGACAATATGTAAATTACCAGTTCCCAAAAACTTTATCCAGAACTCCAGAGAGCTGTTTTCTTCTGGTTTGGGTTACAGTTCTAAAAGTAGAGTTATCCTGTTTTTTGTTGTTGTTGCTTTTTATTTTTTATTCTGTTTATTTTGTGGAGAAATTAACTGGGTTTACATAGTGACAGAAGTGAGGTTGTGCTTATTTTCTATATAATACCCAAATATAATCCTGCACACAAACAGAAACATGCATTCCTTTCTTCTTTCTAGAGAAATTAGAACTTCTCTTTAACACTGCTAAAAAATAAATAAATAAATAAATAAATAAAAGGGCAATTAGTCCAGAGATCAGGGTCACAATCCAGATCTTCCTATTTTTAGTGGCATGTGTTCTTCTAGATTAAGTTTGCTCAGCACTGAAATAAATTATGTTTTCTTCTGGCTGCATCCTAAGTTTGGACTTCAGTGCACACTGGTCAAGCTTAAAAAGAATTTGTGGAAAACATTGTCACCCATGACTCTGCTTGGAGGGAGTGGTGACATGAAACCATGGTAATTGGAGAAGAACCAGAGAATCTGTATTTTCTGCTCAAGAATTCTGTTCACATATATGAGACATAAAGGTGTTCAGCATTGTGGATGCGTCCAAAGAACTGTCTGGAGAAAAATAGAAATATCCCTGAGATGAGGTATATATAATTATGTGGGTTCTTAATTGAGATAAGCATCAATATCGTAATTTGTGAAAGAAGCAGATCTGGTCTAATTGCAGACGTTAAGGGTGAAGTATTCCTCTCAACTAATTTCCTTGTCTAAGGTGAATGCATATTAAAAGAAAAATATTCACTTGAAGAACAATTTCCATTTCATTCTTTTTTATAATTTCGTCTTAGGATAAGATGAATCTCATGCCAGAAGTTTGTATTTCTCTCTACTGACCATAAGAGGAAGTTTGGGATAATTTAGCAAGCTATAACATATATATTTGATCAGATGAATAATTTACGCACTTTTTTTAAATAACTCAAAAACTTTTTTTTAAATAGTAATATTTAAACCTTCTTGCTTTCTTTTTAATACTGATGAAAATGAAAATAACAAAAAATCAAACTTTGAAAAATGCAATTATTTGGATAACTGTTTTTTTTAAATCCAGATCTTACATAAAACAATGCTGATTCTTATTATTTTAATTATTTAAGACAACTCAACGTATATCTTATGAAGATTTATGCAGATCTTCAGTAACTGAAGCCATTTCTACTTTTATGTACAACAGAACAAAATCCACTGATGAAAAGTTAAGAAATGCATGTTCCCAATAATTTTTGCAGTCCATCATTATGCAAGGTTTCTCCTACAGAAAAAAATAAAAATAAAAATAAATCATTAATATTACCTTTATAACTAAATAATTTCTGCATGATGGGACTTGATTCACATTTGCATTTACAGTGCTGTTTTTCCAGTGAAAGGTTTTTTCAAATCAGAATAGTACCTATCATATTTGATCTCCAGAAGTTTTCTTCCTTGTATAGAGGTACAGTAATAAAAATTGAATAGGAAAAGGAAGAAAATCTTTGTCTATTTTCCTCAACATTATTACATAGGAGAGGAGAGAGAGTGTTTAATTATTGAGGCAACACTTTGTCTGAGATAAAACAGACTTAGCTCTAGGAAACGTTGAAGATTTTCAAAAAAAAAGATAATGGTGCATACATAGACTTGTAGAGCGATTTTTTTTTATTTTATTATTATTTTTTTTTTGGTAGCCTGATGTTCTATTTCCTCTTGTCCTGTAGAGGAAAAAAAAAAAAAAAAAAAAAAAAAGGATCTCATAGGATCTGTTTCCACTTTGCCCAGCTTTAAAACATACTTAAAAATATAAAAATAAAATAGAACAGACAAACAAAAACCAGACAAACAAAAACAAATGGAGAAACAACACCTTGAAGTACTATATTACTTGATAGGACATTATACAATAAACCTAATACTGTACACCTGAGAAACGGTCATGTTAAAGTTAATTTAAAGTTAGTTACTTAAGACTGTTTTAGACTTGTCCTTTCACTTTGTATGGTGTTCATACAAATGTAGTTTTTTTTTTTTTTTTTTTTTTTTGGGGGGGGTGGGGTGGGGTGGGGAGGGGAATACCAAAACTCCTAGCGGTCAGCTGAGTCCAAGACTAGCTCTTTATTCCATATCAGCTAAATTTATTTGCACTAACTTGCATGATCTTGTGCCATATGAGATCTCTGCCGGGGCTGACAAAGATAGCACCTATGAAATAATCATGCCCTCCTATAGCAATATGTGGAGGTCAAGCAGGAAAAACCTGAGCATTTCAAAGAGTACCAGGCATGAATGTTTAAGCACCTGAATTTCACACCTAATTTACATTTGGAATCTTAAAATGGAAGAATCTAGAATTTAATTATACACTTAGTATCTAGTTTGTTTTTATAAAAATTTAGTTGCTTTATCTTACTTTTATCCCTTAATATTAATTTGAATTCATTAATAAGTATGTATGCATGAAAGCACTCTCCATTAGGATCTCTGGAATGCAGCAACAAATAAATATTCATTGTATTGCTTTCCCTTTCCTAAATGATGACACCTGAAAGTAAAACACATTTATTTTTAATGGAATACATGCTCTAAATGACTAGTTCAAGAAATTGAACTTTTATAAGCACAGTTACCATACTTTAAGCTGACATGATAGTAATTATTTAATAATAGACTTTTTTGCAGTATTCTAGGTATTGCCATTGAAAAACTATTTTTTCCTTGATTTCCGAAATATAATACTCAGAGTAGACATTTATGTGAATCATTTTAATTGCAAATAAATTGCACATAGAAAGTGTTGTTCACTTAGGAATAGGAAAACAAACAACTCCGTTAATGTTTCATTGTTTAATTTATATGATAAAGGAATAATTGTACTTCCTCTCAAAATAAATTGAAATAATTTTAATGTAAATCCATCTTTAATTCCAATGATAATCCGATGCAGTCTTCAGTGCATTTTATTATTGTTGAAAGGTTTTAATAACTACTGTGTTTTAAAAGTATTATTCAGCAGTAGTTGACCTTTGTAAGATCATTTCAAAATAAGGTGGTCATTATTATTATTATTATTTATTATTATTATTATTTACTAATATTATTAAACATTTATACTCCTACAGCCTTTAAAAGTCAGCATGTGCTATGGGGCCTTCTGGACCTCTCTCTATTCAAATTTCAAAAGTGGTTCAGACCACTCCATATCTCTTATCTAAGTGAAAAAAGAACATTTTATTTGGATGATGACCTAAGTGTGGAAGGGACATATAAATCAAATTGACCATCCTTCATATGTATTAACCAGAAAGAATTTTCACAATATGAGAATGGAAAATGGCATTATGGGATTTGTGAGGTTAGAAAACAATATATGATAAAATGATATGATAGCAAAAAGTTATAGCTTTTGCTAATGTCATGTCTACTGATTCATTCTTTAACACTAATGGAAATAAATCATCACAGTGCACAGTATTTCTAATTCCATATTAGGCAACAGAAGGATCTAAGGAGGGTGTGGCAAAAAAGGGGGGAAGATAGTTTATCGTGAGCTATATATAAGCAAGGGTCTTAGTACTTAGCCCCTATTTCTTCACATTCTTTTCTTCCTTTGAAATAGTATTACCGATAAATGTGATGTTCTTTGTGATGTTGTTTGTTTGTTTTCCTCTGAGGCCAGTTGGACTTGATTGTGTGAGACTCTGAAACAGGAAAATGTAAAATAGATATTTCAGTGCTGCATCATGCAGCAGAACAAAAAATATTTAACCAAGAGATGCTAGACTTAAGTGAAATGTTTAACATTCTTATTGGACTTTCAGCATGATTCATCAGAAGCTCCTTAGAAGCTCACTTTTTATGCTCCTTAGGTAGCTGAAAAAAGGTCATTTGAGTTTTAAAAATCCTAAGGATGAATCCCTAAGATTTTTAGCAAGGAATCAGAATTTACAGCACTAGGTAACTAGATAATAATTTGTTGTTGTTGCTGCTGTTAAATGTAGTGATGCTGGAAAACATTTTAAAACACCACAGGAATCATTTTAAGCGGCATTAAAAAAAAAAAAAAAAAAAAAAAAGCCTCACAAGCAGGAAAATGTCCTGATATAGCTTGAATTATTACGTTATTCCATTCAACTATAATTTATTCAGCTGTAATATCCATGTCAACATCTGCAGTACTATCACTTCTGTTTCTGTGTTCATTTCCACGGAATAAGCATGCGCAGTATAAGTGTAAATATCAGAGACAGGTTCTGGATATTAACTTCTAGCGAACCCATGCACATATAAAAGAACAGGAAAGTTTCTGCTGACAAAACACACTTATTTATCAGCATCACTCAACTAATTCAGCATGAGCATCATTAATTTTTTCATTCAATGCTTTGAGGTGTATGTGTATTTTTTTTCTACTTATTTCTGTATTTTAGGTTTTGATGTGGGCCTGTGCATCCAAGCTATCTTAATAGTCCATATGTTTGGCATCCTAAATAGCTGTTCTGTGAGAAATATGCAGGTTTTCTTTATGCTTTTCAAGTTGAGAAATCATTCTTTGTAGTCAGCTGAATAGCTACTGAACGGTGAAGTGGACATTAGACTTGCCTGACATGTTGGATTGCTGTAGGTTATAACCTACATTTTTTACACATAATTGATATCCCTACTCCTGTAGCAGTTAGACCCAACAGAATTCATCCATTCATTTCACTATTAATAGATTTTTTTCCTTCTCTTGCAACTGTAATAAAAATGGGTCATTACCTTTTCATTTCATCTTATTGCCACACTCCTTAAATGTGATTTACTTGGCATAGTCTCACTTAGTAGGTATTTAGATCACAGTAACCAAAAAGTGTCCATAGGTTTGTCATTACAGGCGTTTTAGGCAACTTTTGATGCATTTGGATACCTATACAGTTACACGGTATATCAAGATCAGGTTTTGTCCAAATCCAGCCTCCCTACCCTGCCCCCCCACCCCCCACCCCCCACCCCAGCCCCTGTTTGCGTGCATTCCTATAACACCAAGTCCAAGGTATTAGTTGTATTAAATAAGTATGCATTTCAGTGCTAACAGGATGCTTAAGGACAGTTTTACGAAGACTAAAGCCTATGCTGATTCCTGGCTCAGAAAACACTAAGCTCATTCAAAGTGTATATCACATATGTATATATATAAACCTAGCTTATTTTCCTCTCAGACCCAGTTTGAATCCCAGTTACACAGTTTCTCTACATTTAGACCCATGTGCCAGCTCCAAACACAACAAAACAAAATGCATTCACTTTCCTGACATTGAGACAGTCTCCATCCCAGTCCTCAGAACAGATCCTAAACCTTGTTTCCTCAAATTTGTACAGTGCATATCAGCTCCCAGACACAGACCTCAATGGTATTCTCTGTCTGCCGATGAAGAAAAAGTAGCAAATCTTAAAATTCTTTTTTATAAAATTGCCTATTTGGTTTTAAAAAGTGGTGTTACATTACTAAGCAGTTAAACAGGGCCAAGAAAAATAGGGAAAACAAGGTTCCGAGTTCATAATATTTTTTTACTATCTGGTTTTAGTACAAATCAACCTGTGGTTCAGAACACTAATCTGTTTTCTTACTTCTAAAACGACCAAGTAAAAAAAAAAAAAAAAAGGAATATGGGCTACTAAGAAGAAAACGTGTCTTCTCGCTGAGGCAATCAGCTCCGAGGTAGACGCATTCTGCAGTGGAGCAGGGGATCACAGTGTGTAGGAGTTTTCCTGCATCGAGGCCACCTGAGGCAGTCAAGGGAGCCTCCAGGACCTTGTAGCCCTCACAAGGGTGGCTGATGAGGCTTGGGAAGAGCCAGGAGCCCTCTGTCATACAAAGGCAGACCCTAGCGACTGCGAGTGACCACGAGCAGGATGAACAGGACAGGCAAATAGCGCCTGGTGCAGCAGTGTAAGCAGGCAGGGCATGCAGGGAAGGCAAGTAGGATTAGTCATTTTGTGTTCTGGGATCAGCAGAGGAAGGGCCTTCTACTGAAGAAATGGTATCCACCCACCAAGCCTGACAGTCTGCGGCTGAAACCCAGACGTGGGTGCTGCAACCTTCATGGGCAGATGTCTAACAGACCTCCCAAGGATTGAAAGAGCAGCCCAGATCCTCAGTTGCAGGGAACTCCAGTCTCTGGAAGCCCCCCTAGGGCCTGAAAGCAGAGGTGGGTGTCATGGGTGCAAGTGTGCCCAGCTGGATGAGCTCTTCAAACAGGTGGTTCGGTTGTGAGAGGAGCTCACTAAACAGCATAGCGTTCCTGAATTTGAGCAGAAGATTGACAAAGGGTATTATACACTGACACTGTCCGAGCACCAGCCCTGCCCTAAATTCAGGCAAGGGGCAGGTAAACAAGCCTGCAGCCTAGAACAAGCATATCTGAAAGACTCATATGACAAGGGAGAGTGAACCCTTGTCTCTGATTGGAGCTGGAGGAGGAGTCTCCCCCCTGCCCCTGAAGAGCCCCTGCACAATAGATACAATCTTCTAAGGCAATAGAAAGGAAACTCCAGGAGAACTAGTAAAGACCTCAGAAAGACCAGACACAGGGAACTCAGAAAGGCCAACCACAGAAAGTTGGCTCAGTCTCCCAGCTGCATAAGAACCCGTGCCATAAAGAAGGCACAAAGTGCGTTAGTCATTGGAGACTCCTCTCTGAGATGCACAGAGGCTCCCATTTGCTGTCCAGACAATCTCTCCAGACAGGTTTGCTGCCTGCCTGGGGCCCGTATTCATGATATTACCAAGAGACTACCAAGTCTGGTGGGTCCCAGAGACTACCACCCCTTCCTACTTTTTCAAGTAGGATCAAATGATGCTGTAACAAGGAAATGCCAAAATATTAAAAAAAAAAAAAAAAAAAAAAAAAAAAAGGATTTTGAAAAGATGTTGAAGGGATCAGGAGCACAAGTAATGTTCTTTGTCCTCTCAGCTGTTGAATGGGACCCAGGACGGAGGAGACAAACTGGCCAAATGAATGATTGGCTGTGAGGCTGGTGCCATGCTCAAGGTTTTGGATTCTACAACTTCAGACTGACTTTTGAGAGACCGGGCATGCTGACACCACATGGCTGACCAGGCTGACCATGTGGGGCAAGAGTGTTCTGGGCAGTAAGCTGGCTGGGCTTATCAGGAGGTCTTTAAACTATATGTGGTAAGGGAAGAGGATACACCTCTGAGTGAAGAAGGAATATGTGAGAACACTATCACTCTAAGTAAGGGCAGGGAAATACTTCTGAACTGTCCCAATGCAATCAGGAAGGGTTCTAGAATTGTGATAACGATTGATAGCCCAGATGAAGTGACTCTACACCAACGCATGCAGCATGGGAAACAAGCAAAAGGAGTTGGAAACCATGGTGCAATTAGACAAACATGACCTGATTTCTATCACGGAAACATGGTGGGATGGATCACATAACTGGAACAATGGATTAGAGGGCTACAAACTCTTCAGATGGGATAGACAGGGAAGGAAGGGAGGGGGTGTTGCCCTGTAGATTAGGGAAGAGATTGATTGTGAAGAGATGCCTCTGAGATACAGCCACAGACAGATTGAGAGTTTGTGGGTGAGAGTTAAAGACCACACCAATAAAGGACAGCTTGTGGCTGGGGTCTACTACTGGCTGCCCCATCAAGGGAAGCCTGTCGATGAGTCATTCTTGCTTCAACTACAAGAAGCTTTGGGCTCACAAGCTCTCATCCTGATGGGGGAATTCAACCATCTAAATGTCTGCTGGGAAAACTACACAGCAGACTATAAGCAATCCAGAAGATTCCTAGAGTGCATTGAATATAACTTCCTGGTCCAGGTACTAGACAAACCAACCAGAGGAGAAGCGTTACTTGACCTGGTGCTCACCAACGTGGAAGAGCTCATTAAAGAGATCAAGATTGGAGGCAGTCTGGGCTGCAGTGGCCACACCCTGGTTGAGTTTGTGATCTTGAGGAATACAGGCTTGGCAAAGAGCAAAGTCAGGACCCTGAATGTCCAAAGAACAATCTTCGAGCTATTTAAAGACCTAGTAGCTGAGATCCCCTGGAACATCATCCTTAGGGACAAAGGAGCTGAGCAGAGCATGAGACTCTTTAAGGATGTCTTCCTTAGAGTGCAAGAGCTCTCCATCCCCCTGCGTAAAAAAAGCAGTCAGGGAGGGCAGACAGCTGGATTGGCTGAGCAAGGATCTGCTGGTCAAACTGAGGTGCAAGAAGGAAATGCACAGGCAGTGGAAGCAGGGACATGTGGCCTGGGAAGAGTACAGCGATGCAGTGTGGTTGTGCAGGGATGGGATAAGGAAAGACAAGGCACGGATGGAACTGAGTTTGGCAAGGGATGCAAAGAATAACAGGAAGGGATTCTATAGGTACATTGCTCAAAAAAAGAAAGGCCAAGGAGAGTGTATGTCCTCTGATAGATGAGAAGGGTGAAGTGGTAACAACAGACCTGGAGAAGGCCGAGGTACTCAGCTTATTTGCCTCAGTCTTCACTGACAGTCAGGCTTCCCAAGTCTGTCATTTCCCTGAACCGAGAGACTGAGGCTGGGGGAGCAAAGTCCCACCCACTACAAGTGAAGAGCTGGTTCAAGACCACCTGATGAAACTAACAAGTACAAGTCTATGGGGTCTGATGACATGCATCCGAGAGTCCTGAAGGAATTGGCTGATGTAGTTGTCAAGCCTCTCCCCATCATATTTGAAAGTCCTGGCAGTCAGGAGAAGTCCCTGGTGACTGGAAAAAGGGAAACATCACTCCCTTTTTTAAAAAGGGTACAAAGTTGGACCCAGGGAACTACAGACCAGTGAGCCTCACCTCTGTGCCTGGCAAGATCACGGAAAAGATCCTCCTGGAAGCAATGTTGAGGCACATGCAAGATGGGGAGGTGATCCGAGACAAACAACATGGCTTCACCAAGGGTAAACTGTGCCTGACCAATCAGGTGGCTTTCTACAATGGAATGACTACATCATTTAACAAAGGAAGACTGATCAATGTCATCTGCCTGGACATCTGCAAGGCTTCCCACATGACGCCCTAGTCTCCAAATTGGAGAGATATGGATTTGATGGGTGGACTGTTCAGTGAATAAGGAGTTGGCTTGAAGGTCGCACACAGAATATGGTGGTCAGTGTCCAATGGCTCTGTGTCCAAGTGGGGGCCGGTGACAAGTGGTGATGAGACCTCAGGGGTCTGTCCTGGGATCAGTACTGTTTAGTATCTTTATCAGTGACATAGACAATGGGATCGAGTGCACCCTCAGCAAAGTTGCAGATGACACCAAGCTGAGTGGTGCAGTTGATACAATAGAAGGAAGGGATGCCATCCAAAGAGACTGGGACAAGCTTGAGAAGTGGGCCCACATGAACTTAATGAGGTTCAACAAGTCCAAGTGCAAGGTGCTGCACCTGTGTTGGGGCAATCCCAGACATATGTACAGACTGAGAGAAGAACTCATCGAAAGCAGCTCTGCAGAGAAGGACTTGGCGGTTCTTGCAGATCAAAAGCTCGACATGAGCCGGCAGTGCGCACTTACAACCCAGAAAGCCAACAGCATCCTGGGCTGCATCAAGAGAGGCATGGCCAGCAGCTCGAGGGAGGTGCTCCCCCTCTACTCTGCCCTCGTGAGGCCCCATGTGGAGTACTGTGTCCAGGTCTGGAGTCCCCAGCACAAGATGGATGTTGTTCTGTTACAGTGGGTCCAGAGGAAGGCCACAAAGATGATCAAGGAGCTGGAACACCTCTAAGAAAGGCTGAGAGAGCTGGGGCTGTTCAGCCCGCAGAAGAGAAGGCTCCAGAGTGAACTCATTGTGATTTTTCAGTACTTAAAAGGGACTTATAAAAAAGATGGAGAGTAACTCTTTGCTCAGGCAGATAATGACAGGATGAGGGGGAATGGTTCTAAATTAAAAGAGGGGAGATTTAGATGAGAGGTTAGGAGGAAGTTCTTCACTCACTGTGTGGTGAGGCACTGGAACAGGTTACCCAGAGAGGTTGTGGATGCCCCACCCCTGGGGATGTTAAAGACCACGTTAGATGAGGCCCTGAGCAACCTAATCTAGTGGGTGATGTCCCTGCCTATGGCAGTGGGGTTGGAACAGGTTATCTTTGAGATTGCTTCCAACCCAAGCCATTGATGAATCTGTGAATCACCAAATTGCACTATGAACCGAAGTGCCATGGATTTCTTCTGAAAGTGCAAATACTTCACTCCTCATAATTTTTATTTATTTATTTTTTTAATAACAGTAGCTAATGTATGGATTTGAAAAAAATACATATGCAGGAGTAACAAATTTCAGTTCTGCAACTTCAAAAGTTTTGCCAGAACCAGACAGAATTCAAATGTTTTATTAATATGATATTCTTAGGAGTGAATTACCAATACATTTTATTGTTGTCTGTGCATGTCTTTGTAGATGTTGGAAATTCACATAAGGAATCCTCAAAATGATTAATGAAACCTTATATATTATCTGATTTTAGCAGAAAATTGACTGTGTCTGGTATATTTCTGCATCAAAAGTCCCCAAGAGTTTTTTGACACACACAGTTACTGTCATAAAATATCTGGATTTACTACATACTTCATTTCTTAGGTGCAGTTCTAAAGTTCAAATTGTTGAAATATATATTTTAATCTTGGAATCAAATTACTTATGACTGATATTCTATATGTTGTTTAAAAAATAAAAACAAAAACAAACAGCCAAAAAACAACAAAGACACATAAGCCACTGCTTCCTGCAATATCTCCTTAAAGTGTGGATTATACTAAACCAGTGTCCAGTCCCAAAAACACATTATTGCCACCTTCTCATTCCATGGCTGCCCTGTAATTTTCTTCTTCATTTTTCAGAGCACCAAAACCTTCAGATCCCTTTCCATGGGGCTGCTCTTAAGCCTCCTGTCCCCCAGTCTGTACATATTTTCAGTATCTTCCCATTCCAGGTGCAGAATCTGGCACTTGCTCTTGTTGAGCCTCATGATTGCCCAGCCCTCTTGTCTGTCAAGATCTTCCTGCAAGGCCTGTCTGTCCCCAACAGAGTCAACAGCTTCTCCTAATGTAGTATCATCTGCAAACTTATTTAGTATGCATTTAATTCCTGTGTCCAGATTATTTATAAAAACATTGAAGAGAACTGGCCCTAGAGGGGAACCCTACTAGTGACTGGCCACCAGTCTGATGTAACCCTATTTACTATAACCCTTTGAACCTGACCCATCAGCCAGTTATCCATTCATCATGGTGTACGTGTGTTGCTGTATACAGGAAATTTTGTCCAGAAGGATACTGTGAGAAACAGTGTAGAAAGCTGTGTTAAGATACAAAAAGGTGACACATGGTCACTTTCTCTTGGTCAAATAGATGGGTAACCTTGTCATAAAAGGAAATTCACTTTCTTAAGCAAGACTTTCCCCTTATGAAGCTGTGTTGTCTATGACCAAAGTCTGCATTTTTTGGAAGGGTTTTTCATTAACTCCCGGAACAATCTCCTACTTGTTTAGATCACATAGGTGAATAAAATAAATAAATAAATAAATAAATAAATAAACAAACAAATAAATAAATAAATAAATAAAGTTTCATTAATAGTATTACTTATCATACGCACTTTTCTACAACATTTTTTAGTTCTTTGCATATCTGTGTCATGTAATTCCTTTCTTGTAGTTGCTATATGACAGCAGCAATGTGATAATCTAAATGTTCTGGATTTTAGGGAATTTTATTATATTGCTTTATAGTGTACCAGTCATTAGTAGATACATATACAAAGCATAGGTATCTGATGTTAAAACAAATGCTATTATTTAAGTATTTATTTATCTGAAAACTTAATTGTAGTTTATAGATAATGACTTAGACCTCAAAAATGTTCATTTTGATGTTCTTTACTCAAGCTGATGCAGTTACTCTAATATGCATAAAATAAAGATCGTTCTCTTACAAAGTTATTAATTCTTCTAATAGTTTATGTTCCAAGACAGATGAATTAAATACAGTTACTGATAAATAAAATATAATTAAAAAAAAAATGAATTCACAGAAGAGGAAATCAAGCCATAGAACCTTTTAAATGATTATAATTATTATTTTAAAATGCAGTCTATTTTTCCCCTTCTATTGAATAGAAGGTAAATAGCTTTATTATCAGAGATATCATTCTCTAATAAAATATCATTCTTTATTTCATAACTAAATGTCAATATAATTGAGATATACATATATTACTACCGGAAGAGCAGTGCAAGTGTTTAAGTATGCACTATTAAAATCAAAGAACATGCATAAATGAGCTGCAAAGCCAACAAATTGTTGTTTAAATTCCATCAGAGGAAATTCATTTGAAATTCCATTCCATCACAGAGTAACTGGAACGTTTGTAAATATTAACTGGTTTCAAAGATTGACAAGAATATATTATTATTATTATTATTATTAATAATAATAATAATAATAATAATAATAATAATAAATCTACAATATGTTGCTTTTTTAATAAAGCCACATCAAATTTATTTTTTCTTTTTACAGACTCCCTATTTTTCTATATTCTAAACCTTTTAATTTCATTTAATGAAAATGATTGATAATATATATTAAAACATCCAAATATATTTGGCTTCTTTTGTTGCTTACCATAACCCTATGTACTTCCTTAGAATCTGATATTAAATAGGTTAAATAAATTGAATGCAAATGTGAATAATTTTTATTTCTTTCTTCATATAATGAACATTATTAGTCTAGGTTTTCTCCAGGAAAATAGCAACAACAAATCTCAGACAATGACTGTTTAATATTTCCCACTGTGTGCATAGACATGAAATCATAATTTGTGTAAATCGTATCCTGTTGAATACTAATTATATAAGTACTGCCTCTACAGAAGCTATTTTTGTAGCCTAATTATTGCAATTTCTCACAGTAAAAGTTCATCTGCCAAAGCAGTTGATCAAACTGACTTTCAAATCAGAGGTTGTCATACATGTGAAATCCTGCTTCCCCATTTATTTTGGAGCTCATGAGTCTATTCTTCTATTTTTGGGAGAAAAAAAAAAAAAAAAACGGTTTACTTTCTTTTCTTCTGTTTTCCAAGAAAGAGTCTGCAACATATTTCAAGATTTTTTGTTCATGCTATTAATAACAATTCTCATTCTGTCTCAGTATACCACCTGTCAAAAATAGATTTCTTTGTAGGCCTTGTGTATTTGGATTTCAGAGTTTGTATTAGTTCCTTAAGCTAAGTTATACGGGAATGATTTTTAACCTTTTCATAATTCACATTCTACTTATAAGTTGTTATATTACTAGTTCAATTCAATTCTAAGCAATGTATAAATTTTATGAATTTATTGCTCCTGGAGAGAATGTTGTAATGAACAAGAGTAATTATGTAGCCCACAAATAAACATAACCTTTTTTTTTTTTTTTTTATCTTTTCCACATAAGAAAGCTTTTGGAAAGTAAAAAGGTATTTTTTTTTTAAACCTCTCTATCCAGTGCTTAATTCAATTTGGTAAGATTTTCTTACCGATTTTTCATTTTCTTCAATTTTCTTACAGAAAATATCTGACAGAAATCAGAATATTTTGAACTATTAACAGAAATTTTTGTCATTTAATATTCTCCTTTTATTAATGTTTGAAAATGTTCTGTGATACCATCATTGGTAAACCCAAACCTTCCAGATGTCAAAATGTTTTCGAAGTTTTTTAACTTCTTTGTGTTTCTGGGAAATCCATGTATGCTCATTCAGCTTTCTTTTTTTAATGAATGACAATGGAATTGCTCAGACATGCTTGCTTTCTCCTTGATTAGTTGAGCCTTCTTATATGCTGAAGATGACTCAAAGAAAACAATATGCTTTAGTAGACAGAATAATTCTTAGATATCAACTTAAAACCTGAAGAAATTATTACCTTTTCCTTCAGGTTTTCAAAATTAAATCAACTAATAACATGTTACATCCAAGGCACCTGAATATTTATTTTTTATGGATTTGAAAACAGAAAGAAAATTTTTGTTCAAGGCTATGTGCAATGTACTATATAATTAGTTCAACTTATTTTTTGCTTAGAGATTCAGACATTCACATATATTGGATCATATGTTATAAAATCCAACAGAAAATTTGCAGTTAAGTTGATGAACAGGGCCCATCATAACTTACACACAGCAGTAAGTGACATAGATATTAATAATTTAAATAAGTTATTTATTTCTTCTTTATTTTCTTTATGAGGAATTCCGTACCCTTAATGCAACAAACTGGTTAAAGGAATAACATCTGAGGAACTGAATCATACAAAAAAAATGTATATTTAAACCCTGGAAGCTATTTAAATAGTGCAACAGATAGTACAGTAGATATTTATATCATTATGTATTTATATCATCATAGAACAAGATTGTGCCAAAATAGAGAAATGCATAACCACATTGTTAAAAGGTTAAGATTCATGGCTAATATCAATAAATATCTTCAATTTAGAGTAGCTAAAAGTGATAATAATAACAAAACACACACACACAAAGTGGATTTAACACAGACAAACAAATTTAATTCTTCAAGAATGGTGGGAGAGGTGGACGTGTTTGATTTTTCTCAAAAATCTTTCAAATGTCTAAAGCCTGAAGAGGAATTGATCTGATAGCAGTAAGTGTCTGCAATGTTGGTATCTGCATTTTATGTGAATATCTAGTCTTTAGAATCAGAAGATAATAAATAGTGATTTTTAGGGCACATTTTATCTTTAACTGTAATATGGATTCTAAAATAAGTGAGATGACTTATTGTCTACTGTGCTTATTTTTCCTGTTGACTAGAAGGGAAGCCTTGATGTAGATATCTTCAATATAAAATTGAAAAATTAGCTGTGTTGAATTTACTCAAAAAGCTTGTAGAGCAAGGAGTGAATAAACACTTTCTACTGTGCAAAGAGTTACAGGATCTTAACACCAAGTGAAAAATATTACTGTAATATAAATGCCTGGCTTTTTGTCTGGAAAGAGGCATCCTTCTAAACTAAACATTGCAACATAACATTCTCTGTCCCTGGAGTTTGGCAGTTTATACTGCAAAACTGTTCGAATCATGCCCAGTAATAGTTTTGGATCATGCCAGAAAGCATTCTTCTGGAAAACTCCAGCACATAGTATGGTCTCCACAAATTGCCTGCAATGAGCAGTGGAGTGGGACCAACCAATTCTGAAGGCTAAAAGAGATTAATGGAGTGCATACAGTTGATCTCAGTGCCAGGAAACAGTCTGGCAAATTATGTACAGCAAAGGCATAAGCCAGTACACTCCCTAACCTGAGAAGCTTAAGATCACAAAGATGCTATCTCTACTGTTAAGAATGATTCTATTTTATCATACCGTGTAAGGAACTGCACATCAGTACAGAAGGTATAATACTTTTCTTTTATATATATATATATATATATTATATTTATATTTTTATATATGTTAATTACTTCACCTATGGTCACCCTTTTTCAGAACATACATATGATATCTCCACCACTTGCTATTGTGATGGAAGAACACATTTTTGTGTGTGTGTGTATCTGAGTTATATATATATATATATATATATATATACAAAATCAAAATATTTGATAAAATTTAATTTCATGTAATCCATAAATGCTTATCTTGGTCATTTGCTTAAATAGGACTGAATTACTGATTGCATGATTAACTTTCCCTGATTATAAATGAATGAGTATATTCATTAAATACATGACACACACAGAAAAAAAAAAAAAAAAAAAGGAAGGATGTATAGAAGCTAAACATTCTGAAATATGTGGTAATGTGTGTTTTTCATCAAATGTTAAAATGCTGCAATCTTAGAAATCTAAATTTGTAGGAAGAAAAAAAAATCAATTTTGTATGCTTTGTACAAGCTGGCAGGAAAACCAACCAGCTTGTACATGCTACAGTAATTCTGCTTTGTATATGACATGAAGTCATGCCATATGTCATATTAGAGAGGTGTGTGGTAAAGACATTAAAATATTATGAAATCTTTCTTCATAAAGACATAAAGCTGACTTACCTTTCATTTAGCAAACCAGAGGCTTCAGTTTCTGAGATTAAACTGGTACTCAAGATACAAATACTGGTAATGTTTTAGGTAATACTCTATCAGTAATACTCTATCAGTATTTTAATTATTTTACACTGTTATTCCAGATGATACCTCCAAAGAAACATGCATTGTAATTATATAAACTGCCACTTTGGAAAAGAGGGAGTAGCAAAAATGTAATCCAAAGTCACTAATGACAAAATCTGAGCTTCTAATGTATCAACGTGTGTCTGTCATGCTTTACTTAGTGCTATCTGTAATTAAATAAATAAAATATTTTCTATAGTATTCAAGGTTGTGAAATGAATGAACTGCATGTATTCAAAAAGGTTAGTAAAAGAGATTTTAATATCAAATATTTTATCTCAAGGGCTACCTAGAGAAATATTTCAATTAAAAGAAAATATTTGACCATGTACTTTTTAGCACCATGGCAAAACATTTAAGCATGCACTTAAATCGTATTGATTTAAAGCTCTATTAGAATTAAAATTGTTCATAAAGCCCTATTAGAATTGAATTAGAATTAAATTTGGCCAGGGAAAAAAAAGGGCAACAAGAAAAGCTTCTATAGATATGTTAGTGATAAAAAGAAGATGGGGGAAATTGTGGGCCCTCTCTGGAAAGAAATGGGAGACAAGGTTACTTGAGATACAAAGAAGGCTGAGGTACTCAGTGACATTTTTTCCTCAGTCTTCACTGGCAAGAGCTCCAGCCAAATAGCCCAAGTCCCAGAAGGCAAAGGTAGGGAGTAGTAGAATGAAGAACCACACACAATAGGAGATCAAGTTCAATGCTAAGGAGCCTAAAGGTATAGAAATACATGGGACCTAATGAGATACATTCACAGGTTCTGAGGGAGCTGGTGGATGTAGTTGCTAAGACACTGTCCATCATATTTGAGATGTTGTGGCAGTCTTGTGAAGTTCCCATTGCCTAGAAAAGAGAAAGCACAGATCCCATGTTCAAAAAGGAAAAAAGGAAGGACCCAGGGAACTACAGGTCAGTCAGTCTCACTTCTTTGCCAAGCAAGATCACGGAGCAGATCCTGCTGGAAACGATGCTAAGGCACATGGAAAAAAAGGTAATTGGTGACAGCCAACATGGCTTCACTAAGGGCAGATCATGCCTGACAAATCTGGTGGCCTTTTAAGATGGGGTTACAGCATTGGTGAATAGGGGAAGAGCAACTGACATCACCTACCTGTATTTGTGCAAAGCATTTGACACTGCCCTGTATGACATCCTTGTCTCTAAAATGGAGAGATGTGGTTTTGACAGATGGACCACTCAGTGGGTAAAGAACTGAGTAATGAGTAGTGTTCTCATGGGTATTGGGGGGTTGGTATTGGGAATGGCACTGTTTAGTGTCTTTTTTGGTGACACGGACAGTGAGATGGAGTGCACCCTCATCAAGTTTGCTGACACCAATCTATGTGGTGCTTTTGACACACTGGAGGGAAGTGATGCCATCCAAAAGGACCTGGACATGTTTGAAAGGTGCACCCATGTGAACCTCATGAAGTCTAACAATGCCAAGTCTTGCATCAGCGCTGAGGCAATCCCAGGCACAAATACAGGCTGGGTGGAGAATAGATTGAGAACAGCCCTGAGGAGGACCTGCAGGTGTTAGTTAATTAAAAGCTCAACATGAGCAGGCAATGCGTGCTTGTAGCACAGAAAGCCAACTGAATCCTGGGCTGCATCAAAAGAAGCATGGCCAGGAGGTCAAGGGAGATGATTCTCCTCCCTCTCTCCTCTCTTGAGACCCCACTTTTAGTGGGGAGTCCCAGTTAAATGCATCCCCATTTAATCTTGGGGTCCCCAGTGTAAGAAGGATATGGACCTATTACAGCATGTCCAGAGGAGTGCCACAAGGATGATCGGAGAAAATATTTTATTATTTTATTATTTTAAGTTCAATTCTTTCCCAGACATGAATATTTTATTTCACATTTACCTTGCAAATGAATACTTAATGTCGTAATATAAAGATTTAGAAGTAAATACAAATGTCCAAAATTTTGTTTTATAAGTATGTCCTAAATAGATTTATGATATACTAAATTGTTGACCTATATCTAAATTTGACTGTGCACCTGTGCAAGTGTTCATAATGATTCCAATCGGAAAGGCGCTCAGACACCATAAAGAATTGATTAAAATACCTTTTATCTGAGCTGACATTAAAAGTAAAAAAGAAGATAGATAACTATATCCATTGATGCTGGAAACCTGATATCTGTTGTGCTGAATTGGATAAACCTCCAATAAGGGCATGGAACATGTTGCAGATCCTTTCCATTGAGTGGTTCCCTGGCTTTTTCATCTTTCAATTTTTGATAGAATATTCTTAGAATAAAACAGCTCTATTCATCATTTTTACTGTCAAGCTGAAGGATGTTCACATAAGAACATACCTCTTTGGTAGGCAAAGTACCAAGACAAGGATACACAAGTGACATAATCACCATTGCCAAGTGAAAGCTGTCTACAGGTGCCTCTGTTATGATTAACTAATTAAGTTTATCCAGCAGCCAAGAAACATGTTCAGTGCAACAGAGGACTGAAGGCTAAATGCTGCTCACAGCCAGTGCAGCACAGCAAGGGTTTGCTTAGCTTCTGGGTGGATCACTAACTCCTCAATGTGCAATAGCCTTCCAGTTGAATCACTAGTGACAATTTGTTTCTGCAAGTGTGTATAAATCTCTCCAAGAAAATTAAGAAAGAAACATAACAGTTTCAAGTAAAAATCTAGGGAAAAAAATAATTTCCAGAATATTTATTTATTTGAAATTAAGTAGTTTTTTTTTGTTTGCTTGCTTGTTTGTTTGTTTTGGTGTTTTTGTTTTTTTTTTTAATCTTTCTTTCTCTGACAGGTGACTTCAGAAATCATCTGTGGAAAGTCTACTAGAAGGTTCACAAAGGGAAACAAAAATTGTATCTTTTTGTAGAAACAATTAAAATGGTACCACTTTCATTTTTACTTTTGTAAAAGTAAAAATTATTTTCTCATTTTATGTTCCAGATAGACCTCTGTTCTCTAAGAAAAATAAAACACAGGAAGTAATGGACATAATAATGGACATAATAATAATGGACATAATAATGGACAAATTCCTCTGCAGGATAAAGGGAAAATGTTTCAAAATATTTACAGCCAAACAATTTATGGCCAGTGTGAATAATCTAAATCAATATAGATTAATGGTATTCATGACTTTCCATTTACTCTCCCTTATAGGCTTCTTCTAGTAAAAAAGCAATGCCTATCTAGTTTATGTAGACTATAAGGTCTTAAGGTTTCATTTGATTTTGTTAATTAAATCTAATAAAATGATGATTGCAATATCCTGTAAAACATAGCCTTTATTCACTTGGTGTTATACTAGCTTTTATTAATATAAATACATGAAGCCTGTGTGATGCCTAGCCTTCAGTTACTAGTCCATTATTTAGTGTGCAAAAGTCAATAAAGACAATAAAGAACCTGCTGAATTTGATTCCTTGAGGTAACAAATTGTATTTGATTTTTTTTTTGACCTAACTATGATTTTTTCTTTACGTAGCCACTGAAGCGGCCTTATAGAGCTACGCTTTTTTTTTCCCAAGAGCATACAAATTCTTTTCCCTAGAAAATTCACAACTGACAACATTGTTTCCATCTGGAGATTGGCAACTTGTG
Source organism: Anser cygnoides (assembly GCF_040182565.1). Taxonomy (NCBI): domain Eukaryota; kingdom Metazoa; phylum Chordata; class Aves; order Anseriformes; family Anatidae; genus Anser; species Anser cygnoides. The sequence goes on along the minus strand of NC_089873.1, from coordinate 160,117,047 downwards.
GCAGTAAACATCATAACATAGATGTTACAGCTCAGACTCAGTACTGCTGATTATCTGTGTGTTCTTGCCTTAATAAAAAATTTATTTCAGTTTCTGTGAAACATGAAAACTGTTAAACTTCACTTGCTTTTACAGTAATAGACAGAAAAAATAATAATAAAACACTCAGCTATTTCAGACACAAAACTGAAGTGCTCTGGTACTAATTTATAGGGGAGAAAAGATATAACTCAACAAATAAATCTTCATTGAAGTTACTTGTAGATATGTTATCATGCTACATAGATTTATTTATTTATTTATTTTTGGCTGGTAGTAGTGAATATTTTCATTAGATATTGTCTCAAATAGAAGTTCATTAACATATATCATGTTGTAAGGACAAAACAAAAGAAAGAAAAAAAAAAAAGAGAGAGAGACAAATGAATACACTACCTATGATTTGGATTTGTCTTTCCAGCATTCTCCTGTTTTCAGAAGTGAGGATTTTGTAGAAGTATATCATATATTAACATTGCCTCCAATGAAATATTTTTCCACTTTTTTTTTTTTTAATAAGAAGAAATAGCACAACATTACTGGCATTAGAATGTAAATAATTAAGCTTAGCATAAGATAGTTTAGCTCTCCAGATTCCAACAATCATATTGAATACGGGTTGACCATGGCTCCTTAAAACTATGTCTAGTGCATAGGTAGTCAAAGCATTCCTACAAGGCTGAAAAGTCTGACACAGATCTTAAGGCAGGGTAGTGTCTTCTGGATTGCCAGCTTACACAGACTGGTTAGACTGGTGGTTTATCCTAATGTGGCCCAAATGGCATGAGTCTTATGATGAGATCAAGTGATCAAGTGTTTTTGTTTTGTTTTGTTTTGAGTATTCTAGTGGCTGAAATTCATAAATGAAAAGCAGACTCCACATTTAGACACTTTAATCTAGGGGTATAGAGCTTTGATCTGAATTCTACCTTTGATTTCTGCGATCTTACTCTATCTTTTCCAAATCTCATTCAGTCTTGTGTATTCAGAAATATTTCATATTATTCATTTACTTGTGTCGAAAGTAAACCCCAGAGGATGTTCTAATTAACTTGTCTAACCTGTCATTTGGTTTTCACCGTTAGATCATAAGGCCAATTGCAAAGATTAATGTACAGTTTCAGGTAAGCACTTCAGAAAATGAAATTGGCTGGTAGTCTCTTCATTTTATCCTGACCCTCTGTGTCAACCTGACCTTCCCACTTTGAGGTGGCATTTAGAAGTACTAGTCACATCTACAAAGTAATTCTAGCTCTTCTAATTTCCTGACACAAACAGAATTACCAACGGAAGCAAATGATGGGTTACTTTCATGCAAACAAGCTTTTCAAAACCAGTTTAATCTAAATGCTTTGATAAAATACCTTTCCCCAGGACACCTAGTCCCTGGTGTATCATGATAAAGTACTTCCTGGAGATTTTCAGTGAAGTCTAATAAGCTTTCATCATTTCGATACTAAAAAGTTTCATGGACATGAAGGAAAATATAAGTTAAAAATGTGTCAAAACTGAATAATCAGTCCTTGTTTGTTTCATCAAGATGGCAAGTAATTTAATTAAATGTGCTTTGCCTTGCTGGCACTTTCACACATCTCTTTTATCTGGAGCTGCACCTGTGATTTAAAGTTAACCATAAACAATATTCTTCCCTTTCTTCTCTAAGTGCCAACTTATTAGTTAAAAGCCTGCTACTATATGGTGAAGCAGTATCTGCTGAAAAAAATCAATTAAAGTAAGCTTCTAAAGAAAGATCTTTCAAAAGAAAAGATCACATGATTTTCAGTAACAATACAGGTATTTGAGTTTGGTATTTAACTTAAAAGAATTAATGACATTATCGTGTAGGGGAAAATGAATAAACAAAGTCAAGAAATAAGTGCATCCTTTTAGTCATGCCTTATTCTCACTAGCTACAGGATACTGATAAAGCCCTTTCCCTTTGAACTGAATTCCAGAAACTTTGCATTAGAATGAGATAAAAGAGCTGGCAGGACTAGTCTGCTCAAGTTTACCAAGACGTCACTGTAACATCAAAATTCACGTCTATTCAGGTGTCATGGTTTAAATTACAGCTATGTTTTGAAAAAATTCATCACTGGAACTTATTTTGCTCGACAGTTGCATCTTAGTTATTGGATTTAGAATCATAGAATCATTAGGGTTGGAAAAGACCTCCAAGATTTGTAACTTCACTGATTCATTATCTCACTTCCATCTGTACAGAGACATTTTTATGATATCTACCTCTTTAAATGAAACCTAGTGAGAAAAAAATAACATTGAACTATGTAGGTCAGTGTCTCCACTTACAGGGTAAGTTACCAACACTGATTCAAGGAAACAGTTTGGCCTGTAGTGACAATAATATATGTTAAAGTGTTTCTGAGTTTGCAAATAGCTAGCTGTATATGTCAAAATGAATTTGCATGTCCACTGGTTGCAATGTTGTCCTCTGTTCACTCCAGCAAAAACTTAGTACAGCTTGGCTCATTAAATTTCAAAAATCAGGAAGAAAACACAGTTTTTCACTTCCTAAGGAATTAACTGTCACAGCAACAGTTTCTGTGGCGAAAAAAAGAATATGCATTATTTCTATTGAAATGACTGTGTTAAGTTACCAACTTCTATATTGCTCTGTGTATTTTTTTCTCTTATTTTCATTACTGTATGATCCTTTTCCCTGAAGCAGCTAAAGCTGCTAAAATATGTAAAGAACATAATATTAAGCTCATTTTTATATGTTTGCCACGAGTAATGTCATCGTGTAATTTTATGCGATATGAAATAATAATAAAAAAAAAAAAAGCTAAACTGTGAATTGCTGTTCCAATGTCCAATGTTTTGATATGCCACTGTATAGTACCAAGATTTAAATTTGTTTAAAGGAGACCAGAAGAAGTCAGGGTGTGGAATTCCTAAACTCGAAAACATTTCTGGGATATAGAGCAACTTGTGTCTTTCAAATCAACTGAAGGTAAGTTCAAGAGTAGATAGACTAGAGAACTCTTTTATTGAAATCTGAAAGCACTAAAACATTTTGAATGTTCCTAGAAGTGAATACAATATTACATTTCTAAAAGTAATGATGATGGTAGAGATGGAAAATAGAAGATGAATTATAATATTATATTATATGTTAATATAATGATTATTGTAGGGAGCATATGGAAGTTAACGTTTACTATTCTAATTAGGTAAATATATTGCAAAATGATTTTCCAGATAGTGTATGTTTATACAACTTTCATGTAGAGAGCTTTACATATGGGACAGGATTTTATCTGTGATTCCAGTCAATGTGGAAAATACCATACAATCTCTTATAAATAAGTTATTATACTTTTTTTTTTTCTTCACAAAATCATAAAATGCAGCATCATCTGAATATATGGATATCATGCCACTGATGGGATAGGATTAGATAATTACTAAATTGAATATTATCAGGGCTTAGCATAATGTATAAAATTAATTAATTAATCCACACCCTTCTGGTAGATCTATTATACATTTTTTAGAGTTTGCAGAGGAAAGATTTTGTTGTTGTCGTTGTTTGTTGTTGTTGTTGTGTTTGGGTGGGTGGGTGGGTGGGTGGGTGGTTTTGGTCTATTTACCTGTTCTGAGAATTAAGATGGCAAAGTATAATTCTTAAGAAGATGATTGTAAGAATCATGTATGTTCAATATATGCATTCTGTTTTGAGATTCACAAAGTCACAGCATCATAGAATGGTTGAGGTTCGAATAGATCTCTGGAGGTCATCATGTCAAACCCCTTTGCTCAGGAGGGGACACCTAGAGTGTTTTGCCCAGGACCATGTACAGACAGCTTTTGAAGATATCCAAGAAGGGAGAATTCACAGCCTTTCTGGGCAGCCTGTGCATGTACTTGGTCAATCTCATAGGGAAAAAAAAAAAAAAAAAAGAGTTTCCTAATGTTCAGACAGAACCTTGAACCTCCTGTGTTTCAGTTTGTGCTCACTGCTTCTTGTCCTGTCACTGAACACAACTGATAACAGCCCGGCTTCACCTTCTTTGCACCCTCCCATCAGATATTTACACACATCAATAAGATCCCTCCTGAGCCCCATTCTGTGGGATGTTCTATGCGCTCTCTCAGCCTTTTCTCATAGGAGAGATCTTTCACTCCCTTAATCATGTGAATCGCCCTCTGTTGGACTCTTTCCAGTATGTCCAGTCTCTCTTGTACTGGGAAGCTTAGAACTGGACAGAACTGATCTCCAGGTGTGGCCTCACCAGTAATGAGTAGAGGGAAAGAATCACCTCTCTTGACCTGCAGGCAAGACTTTACCTCATGCAGCCTGAGTGATACCCGCTTTATTCTGGTGCACAGGGATATTTCTCCCTAGGTGCAGGACTCTGCACTTCTGTGGTGGTCTCACAATGATGAATGCCACCATACCACTTTCTCACTCCCCCTCCTCAAAAGAAAAGGGAGAGAAAATAGAATGGAAAACAAACAAACAAACAAAAACCCTTATGGGTCATGAGTCAAGATAAGGACAGTTTTATTAAAGGAAAAGAAAGAAAAAGCAAACAAAGGATGAATGGAAGCAAAGGGATAAAACAATTATTCTCTAATTCCCATCAGCAGGTGATGCTCAGCCATGTCTTCAGAAGCAGAATCTCAATATGCGTAGAGGTTGCTCTTGAAGACAGTTTCTTTCATAAGCAAGTTCCCCTCTTGTCCTTCCCCTTCCCCAGCTTTTATTGCTGATTGTGATATTATACGGTATGGAATATCCCATTAGTCAGTTTAGATCAGCTTCCCTGGCAATATCCCCTCCCCCAGCCTACCACCCATTGGTTTGGAGAGACAGTCTTGATGTTGTGCTAGCACTGCTCAGCAATAGACAAATCATTGGTGAGATATCAGTGTTGTTCTAACTACAAGTGCAGAGCACAGCCCTATATGGGCTGTTGTGGGGAAAGCTAATACTGTCCCAGCCAGTTAAACTTCATGAGGTTCCTGTCAGCATGTTTCTCCAGCCTGTCCAGGTCGCTCTGGGAGGCAACATGACCATCTGGCGTATCCACCACTCCTCTGAGTCATCTACAGATCTGCTGAGAGCACATTCTACCTCATCCTCTAGATCTTTAATAAAGATGTAGAACAGGACTGGATGCAGTATTGACCCCTTGGCTACACCACTACTTACTGGCCTCCTACTAGACTTTGTGCTATTGATCGCCGCCCTCTGGGCTCAGCCATTCAGCCATTTGTCAGTTTATCTCACTGTCTGCCCATCCAGCTCATACTTCAATTGCTTCTCTATGAGGATCATCCTTGGAGGTCTTCAAGACCAGGTTGAATGAGGACCTGGGGAATCTAATCTAGTGGGTGGCATCCCTGCCCATGGCAGAGGGGTTGAAACTAGATGATCTTTAAGGTCCCTTCCAACATAAGACATTCTATTATTCTGTGATTCTATGATATATGATTCTAGATCATGTAATCTAAACTAAACCTATCCTCTTTTAGTTTAAAACCATTCCCTCTTGTCTTATCATTATTTACCTGAGTAAATAGTCCTTCTCCATCCTTTTTATAAGACCCCTTTACGTATTGAAAGGCCACAATGAGGCCTCCTCTGTAGCCTTCTCTTCTGCAGGCTGAACAGCCCCATCTCTCTTAGCCTTTCTTCATAGGAGAGGTGCTCCAGCCCTCTGATCATCTTTGTGGCACTCCTCTGGACTCACTCTAACAAGTCCACATCCTTCTTGTGCTGGGGTCCCCAAACCTGAACAGAGTACTCCAACTGGGGCCTCACAAGAGCAGAGTAGAGGGGGACAATCACCTCCCTTGACCTGCTGATCACAATTCTTTTGATGCAGTCCAGGATGCAGTTGGCTTTCTGGGCTGCAAGTGCACACTGATGTCTTTCATCCACCAGAACAACCAAGTATCTCTCCGTAGGGCTGCTCTCAATGATCTTATGGGGAAAAGCATAAAAGACGTCACTGAAGTCCAGGATATCCACTGCTCTGACTGCTCTACCCTCTTCTACTAGGCCAATAATTTCATTATGGATGTTTATCAGTTTGGTCAAGAATGACTTTTCAATCCATACTGATTTCTCCTGATGAAGACTGACTGGCCAGTAGTTCCCTGGGTCCTCCTAATTGCTCTTCTTGAACACAGCAGTGACATTTCCTTTCCTCCAGTTTTTAGGCTCTTATCCCAGTCACCATGATTAATCAGAGATTTTTGAAAATGGTTTCATGATGACATCAACCAGCTGCCTCAGCATGTGTGGGTGTATGAGAGTCGATGATGAGGTTTGTGTGGGGCTAGGAGCAGCAGCCACCCCCACATGTAAAAAAGCTGTCCATAGAAAGTGCAAGTGACCAGGACTATGGTGAAGAGGGTGGGCAAACAGGGCATGACAGGTCAGTTTGCGCTGCAGTTCATGTGGGAGGGTGAACGGAGAGGGTGGAAAGTGGGTTGCTTTCTTCAACAGTTGGGGAAACAAAAGAAGGAGCTTTCTACAGAAACAAAAACCTCTAGAGAGGTTTTCTGCCTGCCTGAGGCCTGCATTGACAAAGAGGCTTCCAAGCCTGGTGAGGCCAGAAGACTACCATTCATTCTTATGCTTTCATGTAGGGTCAAATGACCTCTTTGCTGCAGCAAAGAGACTCCAAAATATCAAAAGGGACTTTATGATAGAACAAGGGGGAAATGGTTTTAAACTCAAAGAGGGGAGATTTAGATTAGATGTGGAGGAAATTCTTTACTCAGAGAGTGGTGAGGCACTGGAACAGGTTGCCCAGAGAAGTTGTGGATGCCCCATCCATGGAAATGTTCAAGGCCAGGTTGGATGGGGCTTTGAGCAACCTGGCCTAGTGGAAGGTGTCTCTGCCCATGGTGGAGAGGTTGGAACTAGGTGATCGTTAAGGTCTCTTCCAGCCCAAGACATTCTATGATTCTATGACTCTACGACTCTATGATTTTACAGAAGAAACTTTTCCAGAGCTGAAAAATGCAGTGTGTAACAGCTGACCTGATCATCATTTGGTTAGTGGCTTCCATGCTAAAATATGTGGCCAGATTATATTGCATCATAAATGAACAGAATCATCTTCCTATTCCTTCTTCCAACCCAAACCATTCTATTCTATTATTCTATGATTCTGTGATGAATTATGTCCAGTTTGCTTAGGTTAAGTAAATATTCTATTTTAAATGTGATTCCAACCTAATTTTCAATCTTTAAGCTGTAAAGAAATCTGAGAGCATAGTCACAGAAGTAATAATGAAATATTATTAAGCCTTAAAAGTTCTCTGTCTCAGGGAGGAGAGTTTAGAATACTTTATTTTTTAACAAAGGATTAACCTGAAAGATTATTTATAGATTAGTTCATGGGCTCTTGCAGGAATACATAATTATTTTTCCTCATCATTCATAAGTTATGCAAATAATGTTATCTAAATTGTAATATTAGAAAGAGGACAGACATAGAAGTAGAAAATTGATCTCAGGATCAAGCAGCTACTTTTATATTCCTGCTGGCTTATACTCTCAAGGAAAATCAGTAAGTGCAGAAGAGAGGGATGAAAGAAATATCTCAGATACTTTCTTGCCTGAAGGAAATGAAGGCAATACAGGGTTGGTTGAAGGAGGGAATTATTTGTCAGTTGTGGACAACTCAGCTTTTGCCTCCTGGATTTCTGTACTGTCAGTGGATAGAAACAAGGGCATGAGTGACCTAACTTGCTTTAAGATGATATATTTTAAGAGCATGAAATGATGTAGCCTGTATTGTCCAACTATCATTATTGTGAAAACAGGACATTTGGCAAGCCTTTTGTTACATTTCTTTTGTGAAACAAAGAATCACTGAGCATCACCACACTAATTTTCAATTTTAAGCCAATTAATTGAAATTTTTGGAGACAGGAAGAGGTTTAAATACTATCATCTCTTCCGGACTAGCTCCATAAGTCATCTGCAGATAACTGCCATAAGTCATATGCATTCCATAAGTGACAGATAAGTACTGATAACTGCCATAAGTCATATGCATTCCATAAGTGACAGATAAGTACTGTTACTACTCTGAAATTAATTTTTCAAGATTGAAAATATTTCAGATACAATGAGACCGGATTGTTGCTGTCCCAATGTGCATATAATTTTGCTTTCTTTCTTGTTTTCCAAATGTTTAAACTGTCTGGTTTTTAAATACCTTCCTTTAAATTCCTTTGTTCAGGCTCTGAATCAAGAACTAGATCTCCTTTGTTGAAAATGCAAATTTAGACTTAACTCACATAGAGATTCTTTCAGAAAGCTAATTTTAGTCTTCTGCAGTCTGGAGATTTGAGTCTTACTCCAAATAGAAAGATAAAAGCTCTTCGTATATGAATTATAACTCTTTTCCTGATATTGAATTAGCTGTTTGAGACTCCTCTATCTTTCTGTGAACTGAAGAGGAATATATATATATATATATATATATATATATATAAAAAAACTGGAAATGTGACCTCCAGGCAACTGAACTTCCCCAAAAATAACCTCACTGAAGGTGCCTACAGCATTTTCATTACAAAACTTAGATTTGACTCTCAAACTTATTAATTGGACCCTTGGCAGTCTGTCTTACTTTTAAGACAGACTTTTTAAAGTCAGACTTTTTAAAGTTTTACTTTTTAAAACTTTAAGTTTATTCCCTGTTTGTGTAGTTTACCACCTGTACTTTACCCTTACTTTACCTTTTTCCATGACAGAGTCACTACAGTGACTAGCTCTACCCAATATATATAAAAGCTTGTCAGTGTCATTTGGCATTAGGTTACCCAGTTGTCCCTTTTCAACATTTGTATAAGATAAAGATGGGTTGTGTCTGAGGCAGGACTGTCTTTAAGGCAGGATTTTTCAAGGCTGACGTCTTGATTTAATGTATTTATATTTCACCTAAGTTGTACTTAATGCTCTGAAATGTTGCTTTATATGAAGCCCATACTGCCTAAAATAAAGCTGTTTCCTAAAAGACCTGATCACAAACATTATGTTGCGGATAACCCAAAAATTCATATCACATATTGATAGACTGAGGCTAAATCATGAAGCTTCTCCTTTAAGGAAGAACCTGAAGATTAATTAACTTCACCTCAAATAGCACACTCATTTTGATAAGTACATGAAGAAAGGAGAAATTTCTTGTAACCAAAAAGGTAAGACAACAGAAATTTTGTAGTATAGATATGCTGATGATCAAATATATAACAAACTGCCCTAAGGTAAGTAGTTGTTTTGGTTTTGTATTTGTTTTGTTTTCTTCAATTATCCTCTGCTTCCATAGTAAAGAACAATTGACAGATTTTAGCCTTGGGCTAGTAAATTTTGATGTCTTTTCATCTTCCTGCCTCATACGGTATTGTAGGCTGCCAAGGAGAAAATGCAGAAATTTAAATCCCACAAACTGCAGTAAACTATCTATCAGCTTAACATAGAATCATAGAATCATTTAGGTTGGAAAAGATCTCTAAGGTCATCAAGTCCATAGGAACATGAGACCAACCTCACGCTCTCATAGGTCACAAAAAGGTGAAAAGGTCCTGCTGTTCTCATGTTGCATGTAATGCAATGAGGTTATGCAGAATTGTGCAAACAGGCTAGACTTCCAGATAAAAACATACAATCTTACTACTTCAGCATCATGCTTTTCCTCATGAATGACTTTTAGCTTTCTTCCTCAAAATGTCCTTTACAAATCTTTACTAACTGAATGATATTTGATGATCAGTAATATTTCTTATACTGGCATTTTTCTTCTCTCAGATGGAGCTACTTTATTATAAATAACCACTCAGATAAAATCTATAAAATATGGAAAAGACAATCAACAAAAACATTAAGGTGACATTAAGGCAATAACTTAAAGCATTTTTTCAACAATGTAAGTATTTGTCTCTTCATTATATTTAGGTGATGAAATTAAATTCGTATATCTTATATCTAACAAAGGTGTTATGGTTAGAGGAGCATGAACTATAAATATTTTTTTCTTTTTATTTCTTTCTCAGAATTTAAACTGATATTTACTTATTGGATGATTCATTATTTTAATTAGATATTAATGCCAAAATATATATATATATATTTTCTGTACATATATTTTACTGGAAATTTATTAAGATTAAGATTTCTAAGATTAAGATTTCTAATGATAGAAATCTGTTATATTTTCATATATTTGGCTAACATGTCTGTGTTGATAACAGTAGGTCATGAGAGGTTTAAAAATAGTTTTCAAACTATCAAGATATTTTACTGAATATTGTGAAATTTTTATTTTAAAAGTGTAAGATTGTTTTGACACTAAAACACTCACAAAATTGCATTTGACTAAGAATAAAGTGGAGATGAGATCATCATCAAGGATGCCATACAGGACACTGTCAAATGCTTTACACAAGTCCAGGTAAATGACATCAGTTACTCCTCCCTTATCCACCAACGCTGCAACCCCATCTTAGAAGGCCACCAGATTTATCAGGCACAATCTGTCCTTAGTGAAGCCATGGTGGCTGTCACCAGTCACCTCTTTGTTTTCCATGTGCCTAGCATCATTTCCAGGAGGATTTGCTCCATGATCTTGCTCAGCACAGAGCATCATGCTTACAAGTCATGATGTAATCTTCCCTGACCTTCCAGTAGCTAGAGTTAATACGTTGTGTGAACAACCTCTTCCCATTTACAAGCCTATACTGCAGTGCTTTTTAGCCTGTCTGGTACAGACAATGTCTGACTCTTTAGCAAAAATGAGAAGTTTCTCATTTTTTCCTACAGAAAGTTTGACCTGAACAGAAATGAAATCTTGCATAGAAACATAAGCAATTCTGAATAATTTATTCAACATAATCTAGTCCTGTAAATGTCTTTACATTATCATCAAAGTTATATGTGCCTAATAATAACATATGACTAATCAGAAGAGACCAAAGAGACGACAAATAGTTGTTTAAAGAAGATCTGATTTGAAAACCTCCCCTTTCATGACTGAAGCTTGCTGCTAATTACTCAGTATTATAGAACAAAGAAAGAAGATAATATTGAGGAAATTCAACATCCTTGTACAGGCATTACATATTCATTCCATAGCATCTCTGAAAATTCCCAGTTGAGATATATGCCCTTTGTGAAAACACTTTATAAATACATAATGCAAATTCTGCTTGAACAATTAAAAAAAAAATAATGACAACACAGAAAAAAATGTATTCTTACAGGAGAAAAGCAGCATAAAACAATTAAGTAGGTCGCCATAAAACAATATTGGCAGAGGCAGTCCTGTTAAAGACATTTAGAATACTCCCCATTTAGATTTGTCTAAACGATCTAGTTTTGATTTTTGTGATTAACACCACAAAGTTTTCGGAAACCATTTAAGATATGACAAGTTGTAGAGAGATAGACATACTTGATCAGAATCCAACACAGTTAAAATCAGCGTAATGACACTGACCATGAGCACTGGAAGAACAGGAAATCTAGGTGGCACTCTATAACCTAGGATCTGTAACACTTCCTTCCCAATGACAATATCTTGATTTGCAACTGAACCAACAAAGCTATTGTGTACCTCAGCTGTGTCACCCTGCTCAATTTCTGGTGCAGTTCTGGAGGTCACCGTGTAAATAAGACCAGCTTTAAGGTTACCATATAAGTCAAATCTTGCTTTTCAACTTGAGTCTCAGTCTCTGAACTAACCTAGTCATTATTTTAGGTCTGCAAATCTATGCATGTATATATATGCTTTATATGTGTTTGTTTGTTGTTTTGTTTTGTTTTGTTTTCCCACCATCCTCTCTGTTTGGCAAAAACTGTGAATAATGAATTTCTATTTTGGCTTACAGTCTGTTTAGAATCACAACTCTGTTTTGGCTTTTTTAGGTCAATTATTTTTCCTGTGTAAAGAGGGAAGAATGGAGGAAAAAGAAATGGGAATGTTATCTCTGTTGCAATGATATGCTCTGGGGTGATAGGAGAAATAAAGAATACTCGGTCAGAGAAATTGTAATATGTGGGCCTCTATGTGACATTAGGATTCTGGATTGCATCTAGTACCTCTTTTTTTCAATTTGAATAGTGACAATTCAGGATTCTAGCCTCCAGCCATGTGGGATGACTTCAGAGACATAATATTCCTTTCCACCAACTCTTCAATTTATAATAACTTAAAATGTGAGAAATAGCATTGCAAAAATCTACTAAGTAGATAAAGATCATATACACTGGTTTTAGCTGTACTTCCTAAGGAAAGAAGGCTTACACAATCCCTCTTAAGGTGTGGCCAGTTTCAACCACATATGATGGCTGAGTGGAGATAACAGAAGTCATGCATTCATTCTGCCTTAAGTGTGATAACAAAGCTGGGAAGTTAGTCACTTGAAGGTTGCTCAGTAATTAGCAAAGAAGGATAAACTCCTACAGAAAATAAATTATTCCCACTCAAAATATTTTTATAGCAAAAAGGGAATATGTCATATGTAAAGAGCTAAGAATTTACTCTTATACCTGGTAAACTTTACCAATCCAAAAGCACAAATAATCTAATCGGTACAGGGAAACCAGACTGTTTTATCTAAAATTGTACTAGATGGAAAACAAAACAATAACAACAATAACAAAACTTCCTGGTATTTATCTCATTAGTTTTGTTATCACACTTCTAATACCTTTCTAGGACCTAAGATAGTTTTTTTTTTTTTTTTTTTTTTCCTGCAAGAGTAAGGAATGGTTACTAATGAGTGTTCAACAGTCCATGGTGGGCATTACTACCTCCTCTTTGGTATAAGAAGCATGTTGTTAATGTTTTTTTTTGTTTCTGCTTTTTGCTCCACTTAGGTTCATGTTTAGATGTTCTCTTAATGCTGCTTGCATACTCTCACTTTTCACTGGTCCTAGTTACTCAGTCCAATAGTGTAGACAACTGCAATTACAATAATCTGTTATATTATTAAGTGAAATGATGTGGATCTTGGAGGGCTTGTACAGACTTATTTCATATATAACATGAATTAAAGATTAGAAATGTGTCCTTAAATAATCATGGTCAAAAAAATATTGGCATGGTGTTGCTAAAAAACATTTGTAGAAACAAGCATTTTCTGTGTACTTGATCCATACCTAGGTTTGGAAATGAATCACAGTGTAAACTCAACTCTTAGAAGAAACTAGATGATCTGGACAGGAAAAAGAACTTACAAATGCTCAACATGGGGGAAAAAAAAAAAAAAAAAAAAAGCTTTTCTTATACTTTCTTAGACAACAAAACCAATCACCCCTTAGAACCTAAGTAGTGGTTAGCTGGAAAGAGTATTGTATGATGGATTAATGATCCACAAAATGGCAAACCCAGGTCTATGACCCTTCATGATGATTATGACCTCATCTGCATGTATCTAATCAATACTATAATTAATCTATGTATTCATAGTCATTGAATAATTACCCAATATACCTATAGTCATTCTATATGTAATTACTTTATGGGGAAATGTAACTCCAATTTTTAAAAAGGGAAAAAAGGAGATGTGGAAATACAGGCCAGTCAGCGTTAACTCTGTGCTGAGCAAGATCATGGAGCAAATCCTCCCGGAAACAATGCTAAGGCACATGGAAAACAAAGAGGTGATTGGTGACAGCCACCATGGCTTCACTAAGGACAGATTGTGCCTGACAAATCTGGTGGCCTTCTAAGATGGGGTTACAGCGTTGGTGGATAAGGGAGGAGTAACTGATGTCATCTACCTGGACTTGTGTAAAGCATTTAACAGTGTCCTGTATGGCATCCTTGTCTCTAAATTGGAGAGACTTGGATTTGATGGATGGACCATTTGGTAGGTGAGGAATTGGCTGGATGTTCACACTCAAAGAGTTATGGTCAACGGCTGAATGTCCAGGTAGAGACCAGTGACAAGTGGTGTTCTTCAGGTGTTGGCGCAGGGACTAGCACTGTTTAATGTCTTTTTTGGTGACATGGACAGTGGGATGGAGTGTACCCTCATCAAGTATGCCAATGGCACCAAGCCATGTGGTGTGGTCAACACACTGGAGAGAAGGGATGCCATCCAGATGGACCTGGACAGGCTTGAGAGTTGGACCTGTGCAAACTTCATCAAGTTCTACAAGACTAAATGCAAGGTCCTGCACTTGTGTCAGGGTAATCCCAGGCACAAATACAGGCTGAGTGGAAAATAGCTTGAGAGCAGCCCTGAGGAGAAGTACTTGGGGGTACAGGCAGAGGAGAAGCTTGACATGAGTCAGCGATGTGCACTTCCAGCCCAGAAAGCCAACCATATTCAGAGCTTCATCAAAAGAAGTGTAGTGAGCATATCAAAGAAGGTAATTGTTTTCTGCTCTGCTCTCATGAGACCCCACCAGTAGTAGTGTGTTTAGCTCTGAGACCCTAAAACATAAGAAGGGCATAGACCATGAGGATGATCAGAGAGCAAGAACACCTCTCCTATGAAGACAGGTTGAGGGAGTTAGGGTTGTTCAGCTTTGATAAGAGAAGGCTCCAGGGAGACCTTATAAAAGTCTTCCAACACCTAAAGAGGGTCTACAAGAAAGCTAGGGAGGGACTCTTTTATCAGGGATTGTAGAGACAAGTCAAGGAGTAATGGTTTTAAACTAAAAGAGAGTAGTTTTAGATTAGATATTCAGAAGAAATTCTTTGCCCAGAGGGTGGTGAGGCACTGGAACAGGTTGCCCAGAGAAGTTGTGGATGCCCCATCCATGGAAGTGTTCAAGGCCAGGTTGGACGGGGCTTTGAGCAACCTGGTTTAGTGGAAAGTGTCCCTGCCCCTGGCAGGGGGCTTGGAACTAGGTGATTTTTAAGGTCCCTTCCAATCCAAACCATATTTTATTCTGCATAACTTGTATGCGTAATCTTCATTGTCAAATCCTAAAAAGTATAATACACGTTACATATACTGTGATGTACCAGATAATTATTCAGTGTAGCATATAACTGTAGATGAGTAAAAAATACAGTGCTGTGACAAGAATTTAGAAATAACCTCAAACAGATGGCAGGACTCAGGGAATGGTTGTTGGGAGCTGTCTGTGTTGTTGACTGCTTCCCGGCAGAGAGAGTGGGGTGGTGGTGATTCACAGCAGGTCTCCAGTACCCTCTGGTCAGTGGAAATCTTATCTCCCTCAGATGTTAAAGTCAGATGGCTAGGGTGTTTCAGTTATTCTACTGTGAATGATTTTTTGGCAATGCAGAGAGATCCAACATGTCATATAGAAGACTCATAATTTTATCTTCAAATCATTCTTTATGATAGTTTTCTACTTGCACATTTCTAAAACAGATGGCAGGTTACAACACCCAATGTTGCCCTTGCATAATAATTTCCTCTGTAGATCTTTGAACGTAAAATATATTTATTTACAAATATAACCAATACAGAACTCCCTGATTCTGTGGTAAACAATTGTTGGGGATAATGTTATGGTAATGAAATTAAAACATATTATTTAGGAAAGAAGAATGGAACATATTTGGACAATTCAAAGGTTGGACTGGATGATCTTGGAGGTCTTTTCCAACCTGAATGACTATGATATTTCTAGTATAAACACTGAAACACAAATTAAAACCTTTGTTTAAAATACAGTATGGTTGAGAAAGAAAATTTTTGAAAGGTTCCAGGTTTTCTAAAATTTTATGATAAATTCTGTGCATGCTCAACTCAAAGATTTTGTTTTCAAGAGCTTCAGTACATCTAATTAATACAATACTGTTATTATGGGGTGACAACAATAATTAAAACTGATTCATGGAAGTGAGTATCATTCCTGAAAGAGATGATACAATCTTTTCAGCACCATTTCTTAAGTTATTCAATTGAATGGTGTGTTTTAGAAAACCTAAGATACCATTTTAAGATATCAATATATTTTTTTCTTGTTTATAATAAATAGCATCACTAGTATTTATTGGTGATATTGAAAGGAACTGTTGTATTTATTACTGGCATTGTTTTACTCAGAACAATACATAAACAAAATGGAAACCATCTCATGTTTAGGTAGAGGAAATTATCATCTGCCTAACTAAAATCTCAATCACCTGCTTGAAATGCTGCAGAGTCACCATTACTGCAGTTACAATAACACTATTAGTTTAAATCAGTATAGAAAAACGCTTTGATAATTATACACTTGAAACTGTTATACAGCAATCCTTGCCATACCTACCACTTTGCCTCGGTTATTCTCAGCTTCTGGCGTGATTTTCTCGGTCCTCAGATCAACAGTAATGATTTCCACTGACCAGAGGGTACTGGGGACCTGCTGTGAATCACTACCACCTCACTCTCTCTGCTGGGAAGCAGTCAACAACACAGACAGCTCCCAACAACCATTCCCTGGGTTCTGACATCTGCTTGAGATTATTTCTAGATTCTCCTTAACACTGTCTGCAGTGTTAAGTGCAGTGTTAATCACTCCTTGATTCTGCCAGGGTCTTGAATTCACTGGCCAGGGCTGCTTACACTGACCATAGGGAGGGTGTTTGCCCTCAGAACCCTCCTGCAGGACCACTGGCCCTGGCCCAGCTCCCTTGCAGCTGTGCCTCTGCCCTCATGATATTCCTATCTCCTCTGCTGGACTTGCTTCCTGGCCTGGCATTGGCACGTCCACAACCCCATTGCCCTGGCCAGCCATTCTGAGGCTGTGTCTGACCCTGGTTCAGGCCTGACCCCCACCCAGGGACTGATGCCTTTTTGCTGTGGTGCCTTGTAATAGAGGGTTGCCATGTGCTACACAGTGACAGCTGTGGTTTATAATAACTTTACCATGCAAGTTATTCTCAGATGTGAAGCCAGAACATGCTAAGCCATAATTAATCATCAGATAAATTTTAAAACAGAATAAAACTTGTTCACAACAAGGCAAGACTGGGTAAATCTTGAGACCCTGCACTGTCAGGCAAATACAAACCCTATTGCCTTTTACTGGGCTACATTATTAACACCATATTATTAAAAAAACTAGATAGATTTTTCTTAAAGTCTACTCTTACTGCACTGCACGAAACTAAAGCATTCTAGTGTTTGATGTAAAGAACATAAAAAAATGAAAGTACAGAAGCATCTATAATATCTCCATAGGATACATACAAGATTTTGGAGTGAAAGTCAATGTGCAATTACAAATCCTTTTAAATGCTAATTCTTTCAGCACCTTCAGCTCACTCCAATATATCCTTTTATGGCACTTTACAAACATCCAATATATTCTTTTATGGAACTTTACAAAGATCCCATTTTAAAATACACATTGTCTTTCTTTGTGGAAATGAATTTAGTTATGATATACTACTTTAGGTATACAAATAAATATAAATAAGTGCAGGATTTGTCCCTACATTTCCTATATCTATTATTCATTTACATGTGAAACTGGATTATTTAAATAATATGAATTAATTTATCCTGTGTAGATAAATACAGCTTTGATACCATTGCCATGGGTATATATTTATATATATTTATGATTATTGTATACACTACATTTCTCTGATTTCTTTTCACTTGAGTCTCTAATAAATTTTAGAAGGGAATAAAAAGCTACCATTTTTCTTCATCCAGATCATCTTGCAAATATTTCATTACAAGATACTTATTTTCATTATTGCTTTACATTCTGTTAGTGAACATAATGCTGTACTAACATCCTAAGTTGCCTCAGCAAGATCATGGAGAACTAAAGGTTAAGTCTGCTTAATTCACTCAGAAAATTCTAAATGAATACCCTTTTTTTTTCCCTAGATCTACCTTTTATAGCAAAAGTATAAATATTTTTATCTTACTCCTCACTTAGTGTCCATTTTAAAGTGAAAAATCTAACCTCATAACTATTTTAAATGCACACATAACACACTTTTTGGAAATAATCCCATAATGTAAATTAAAACAGAGCAAATATTGGTAAATATGTAAAACCTGATTCCTCATTTCTTTAGATATAGTTCTGTACAATATAATTAATGTTTCTGGTATTTATTCATCTGTACTGAATCAGACTTGCAATATACTTAGATAGGAAAAGGAAATAGATTTATGACTATGTAATTTGTTTAGAAAAGTAATGCAACTAGTAAGGGGAAACTGAAATATTTTCTCTTAATTAATAACTAATCCAGAACTAAATGCTTTTCTGATTTAAGTCATATCAGATGTACTCATTTATTTACCCTGGCATACGTCTTCCTATATTTTGTCATAGATCTTTGAACTTCAATAACAAGTATACTGCTGTTTCATTACCAATACTTGAAGTAAAAATGCATAACATCTTTCTTTACTTAAGGTTAAGATGATATGGTGATTAACGACTCACTTACTTTAACCTCCACTAAAATGTTAGAGGTGTGTTTCACTAAATGAATAAATAAATAAATAAATAATAAAGTTTATTTTCAAGGTCTGAGACAGACGATGTCTTATGTTTGACAGGTAAAACCTAATAAAGCTAAATATCTGTCAATCAAGTCAAGAAAGAGAGATCATCAGATCATTCACCCAGTCACCAATCATCCATCATCACCCAGAAAAGCCAATGGAATGTCTTCTACACTAAACAAACACAACAATAGTTTTACTTTTTATTTCATAAAATGATTGTTCAATTTTAGACAGTCTTTTTGAAAGTATTCATAATTAAATAGTATAGTGAAACCATACCTAAAATATATAAAACCGTATATGTAACTCTCTAATTTTACAATAAAATTGTATATTGAAATATAGCTTTTATTGCAATACTTATGTTTAGGTCTGTATAAGGAAAGTTAATATAAACAAGGTGCTCCAAGTACAAGCAATTTATCTTCTTTGTCTAGAGCATGTCAAGACACTTTGTAACCCCCAAATAGATTTTAAGTCTCCCAAAATTTATGCTTACTGGGTAATCCTAGGAAAAAAAGTTTTAATAACACTAACTAATTGTAGAGGTCTTTGGATAGGTAGTTCAGAATATCTCCCCATACATTCTTGCAAATAGCTGAAAGCTTTCTTTATATATATTAAAGCTTGAAGCTATTTAGCCATTTGTACTGGATCTGCCTGGCATGGAGTTAGTTTTCGTCACAGCAGCCCATAAGGAGCTGTTTTAGATTTGTGACTAAAGTAGTGTTTATAACACACCGATATTTTAGTTATTGCTGAACAATGCTGGCCCAACTTCAAAGTATTCTCTGGTTCTCATTCTTCTCCCATAGGAAGTAGTTTGCCATGAGGTTGGGAGGGGACAGAGTTAAGAAAGCTTACATAAACAGAAAAAATGAATATTCTATACCATATCACGTTACGCTCAGCAATAATGTTTGGGGGATGGAACTTACACCTGCCAAGTTGCAGAAACCATCAAAGGAAAAGGTGAATCAAGTCAGTTTGCAGAAGCAAAAGTCATTGAACTGGAACTAAACATTGCTGAGGTAGAAAAGCAACAACTATTCTGACAAGGTCATTGAATCATAGAATATCCTGAGTTGGAAGGGACTCATAAGGATCATCGAGTCCAACTCCTGGCACCACACAGGTCTACCCAAAATTTTAGACCATGTGACTAATTGCACAGTCCAAATGCTTCTTAAACTCCAACAGGCTTGGTGCAGTGACTACTTCCCTGGGGAGCCTGTTCCAGTGTGCGACCACCCTCTTGGTGAAGAATGTCTAGCCTAAACCTTCCCTGTCTCAGCTTGACACCATTCCCGCAGGTCCTATCACTGGTGATTAAGGAGAATAGATCAGCGCCTGCCCCTCCACGCCCCCTCGCAAGGAAGCTGTAGACTGCGATGAGGTCTCCCCTCAGCCTTCTCTTTTCCAGGCTGAACAGGCCCAGTGACCTCAGCCGATCCTCATATGTCTTCCCCTCTAGGCCCTTCACCATCTTCGTCACCCTCCT
Source organism: Anser cygnoides (assembly GCF_040182565.1). Taxonomy (NCBI): domain Eukaryota; kingdom Metazoa; phylum Chordata; class Aves; order Anseriformes; family Anatidae; genus Anser; species Anser cygnoides. The sequence goes on along the minus strand of NC_089873.1, from coordinate 160,097,063 downwards.
CTGAACACTGTCCAACAGTTTTACATCCTTTTTGTACTGTGGTGCCCAGAACTGCACACAGTATTCGAGGTGAGGCCGCACCAGCACAGAGTAGAGTGGGGCAAGCACTTCCCTCAACCAACTAGCGATGCTGTGCTTGATGCACCCCAGGATACGGTTGGTCCTCCTGGCTGCCAGGGCACACTGGTAGCAAGATGGTAGCAAATGCCCCATGGGGGTGGCTACAGCATTGGAAACAGACCAACCAACAGTGCAGAGGTAAACCCATATGGGCTGCAGCACTGTGGCAAGGTAGCCCCACTAGAAAATATCACTTTAAAGGTATTTCATGTAGATATTCACATGCTCGAGAACTGTGCCACCAAAGAACATCAAAAAAAAAAAAAAAAAAACAGGTAGGAATACAACTGAAGTAGCTCAGGTGGACCCAGACTTGGGATATGATTGATCTGTTTATAGCTTGGTGAGCCCTTGAAACATCAGAACATCTAGAAAGAGATACAATACACAAACATGCTCATAATCAAGTGGGCTTGACCATCAAACACCATTGCAAAGGTTATCTATGAATACAAAATATGTATCATAAGAAAGAAAGCCAGGCAGGAAAATCTATTCTGGCGTGATGTCAGGCTTCTTTTCTTGATGTTAACTGAGATACCACTATGAGGAGATATGAAAGTCTGTTTATTTTGCAGTACCACAAACAAGCCAAAGCAAACACCATGTGCTTAGCAAAGTGGAGAAGGCCACTAGGCGGTTGGAAACAAAGTCCATACCCCATACCAATACTTGAAACAGTATCCTGGGCCTTCACAAACAAATTCTGTGGTGACACAACACCAAAATGGAATCAGACAACAGGACTCATTTCTGAAGAAAAACTAATAGACACCTAGTCCAAGGTACAGGGTACATTGATTGAGTGTATCTTATCCCCTGCCATGCACCAGCTTGGGGGAAAATTGAAAAATACAGAGGACTGTTAAAGAATATACCACAAGTGATGTGTGCTGTGAGTTTCAACCACTGGTGTGCAAATGTAGCAGATATCAGCTGGCTGGTAATACTACAGGATCTACTAACCAGATTGGATCTGCCCAGCAGAGGGCTACCACCAAAGATTTGAAGAAACTATCACAGAAAGAAACCTAAGGGTATACAGTTGTTTTATTTACTAAACCAATGCCACTAGAAGACACAGTCAGCAAAGTGAAAAAGTTAAAATAAATGGGGAAAAGTGATGCTTTCTAAGTGTTAGGTTGGTTAACAGAAGATGCAGTAGATATTGTACATTTGCAGCATCTTGGAGTCTTTAAACTGATTCTGGGTTTTTGTATTGGATATTTGCATTTCTGTACTGGAAAATATATTTGCTTTAACAGTTTCTGTCAGTGTCTTGTAACATTGTACAAATATTTCTAAATAAAATTTTATGATTTTTGTTTTTATTATTATTATTCAAATGATCAGATACAAAGTTCCTAATATTCCAACAGGGAAAAATAAAATGAGAAAGAAACATACAATTATTTTTTTTAATTAAAAAATATGAATATATAGCTTTGCTTTTCATCAGCATTTACTGAGAGGCTCTCTTTCTCTTCCAACAACTGGTCAGCACAACTCCAAAAGCGCAGATTAGCCATATATAAAGGTGGCAGTGAAAGACCAGGAACACAAAAGATACAGGCTAAAGTCATACTTCTTTGGCAGAACTAAGAATAAATTTCTTAGGCACGACTTATTATTGATATGTTATGTGTGCTGTAGTATTCTCATCTTCTTTCTCACCTGTCCTTGAATCCTACCTTGAATGCAGCAAAAGAAACTTCTTAGATTAAATTTTTGATGAAAACAAATACATTTGAACACCTGGACTGGCTATGAGCTGACTGAACCTTCCTAATATGATACCTGGGAGGGTTATAGTTTTCCTATCTTGCCTTTTTATTTTTCCATCCTTAGGTGAACTGTCATGAAAACACACAAAGGCTGCCACTCAGTTGCCTAAATTAATATGCGTAGCATCATCTGACATGTTCTAGAGCATCTTGATTAGTTTCTCATTGGCAGTTCAGAAGGTCACCGGTCACTTCTGCCAGACATCCATATAACATTTTTGTTTAGATGTTTGAACTGTCCCCAGAAATCAGAACATGAACTGATATCGTTACAAGTTTTTGAATGGTCAAAATTCTTTCTGTTTCTTTCTTTTGTACTTTAAAAAGCTTCCCACAGACTGTAGGTGTGAAGAAAAAGGAGGTAAGAAAATGGGCATGCCATAACTTAAGTGTGGAGAAGGGAGGTTGGTTTCAGACTATTAGTCTTTGATTTTCACCTAGGTTTTGTATTTCTTTTTTTCTTAGTAGTGTCCCTTCTTCCCAGATGCAGTTTTAAATCAAAATCCTTACTAAATTTTTGTTTTTATCAATGTCCTGGTTTCAGCTGAGATAGTTAATTTTCTTCACAGTGGCTAGTATGGTGCTGTGTTTTGGATTTAGAAGAAAAATATTGTTGATAACACATTTTAATTGTTGCACAGCAGTGCTTACACAAATTTAAGGACTTTTTAGCTTCTCCTACTGTCCTGTCAGTGAGGAGGCTGGGAGTGTACATGGAACTGGGAGGGGACAGAACCATGAGAACTGAGCCAAACTCTCCAAAGGGATTTTCATACCATGTGAGCATTGTTTAGCAGGTGGTGAGCAACTGTGTTGTGCATCACTTGCTTTGTGTATTCTTTTATCATTAGTGTTATTACCATTATTATTTTCTGTCCTATTAAACTGTCTTTATTTCAGCTCATGAGTTTTAACTTTTTCTGATTCTCTCCCTCATTACACTGACGGAGAATGAGCCGCGTGGTGTTTAGCAGCCTTCAGCATTAAACGACAACAATGAATTTGGCATATTTAATAATTTTAATATATTATATTAAATATATTTCATAATTATAATGCTAAAATAGTATGTATGATTTGTTAGAATATATTATTTACAAGTTATAGACAAATAGAATTTGATCTCCTTTTTTTAATTAAGTTGAAAATATTTTAACTCCAAATTTGTTGCTAATAATAAAATAACTACTAAGTCTTCTTTAAATAAGCTCCTTGTGAATGCTTTAAGCAAAATTACCATGGACAGAGTGCCTGTTTTCAGAAGGAACACTGATTTATTTCATGTTCTTTCTAAGGATCCAGTTTATTCCTTATGATCTAAGTAACAGTAAATTCAGCTGTAAAAGAAAATCAGCAGTTAAAGCAAAGCAACAAAAACTTTTTTTTTTTTCCCAGCTAAACCTGAGTCTTCAAGTGAAGAATGAACATATAAAGTTTCTGTATGGTGTTTGTTTGTTTGTTTGTGTTTGTACTGTTTTGTTTTGTTTTCCAGCTGCATGCAATCTCAGAAGCTAAACAGTGTTGAGTAGATTAATCTTATTTCTGACTAGTGTGGTATTCACTACAACTGCTGACTTTAGCTCACATCCAAGTGTGCACTTAGAGTTTTCCTAGTCAGTCATATAGTTCTTCAGAGAAGATTTCCTGTTCTTGTCAATCATCAGATCAATCTGGACTGTTACTTCTCAGTGCTACTCCTACGGTTATTTGAAAGACAATCCTAACATGTAGTCTAAGAAAACCTATGAGGATATCATCCCATCTTAGTCACACCAAAGAATAATATCCCCCAAGAATCTCACTATTGTGTTGCCAGTTATAGCTATGAGTAGAATCAGCTGATATATCTGCCAAGCAGTTACAGGTTAGGGGTATAACTTTGTTTTTATATTAAGGAAAAACAAGAAATAAATCTCTGTTTAAGAGGCCACTGAGATTTTCTTTATTTTATACAGTCTGCAGTTTCATATGACAATTTCTGAATTAAAAAATATTCTGCATATTTCTTATGCCTCACTGAGTGCAATTGATGGCATCAAAATTCTCATGAGAGTTCATAGCTAAGCCTCTCAGCATCTCCCTGTAGCCCCTATATCATAATCTCCCACCCTCAGACCCAAATCAAGGGCACAGAGTATACCTTCTTCTGTTGCTGATAAAAGAACTGACAGAATATGGAAAATGTTATATACTTACTAAATCAATTAGCAGCTCATATGTTTCCATGGAGTATTATGGGAAATATTGTACACATTAGTTTCTGCAGTTCAACGTAGATAATTCTTGCTATAGGATAAGAGTAGTTGTATGACATTGTTTTCCATTTGGATCAGTTTTCTGATAGTAGTAAACAAATAAATAAATAAATCATCTTCAGAAACAACGATTTAATGTTCAATACTAGCTTGTCTTTGAGAGGAAAGTCGGTCACTTGCACTGAATCTGACTGGGATAGAGTTAATTTTTTGCACAGTAACCCTAATGGGTTTTGGGTTGCTCAGTAAAACAATGTTGATAATGCACCAGTTTTTCTATTGCTTGCAACAGCATAAAAGCATCAAGGCTTTCTTCCTTATTATTATTATTATTTATTTTTATTTTTGCCAGTGTGCCTCACCTCAGAGCAAGTTGTCTGGGTGTGGGCAAGAAACTGGGAGGGAATACAGCCAGGAGATCTGACTGGAATTTCTAAAGGGATATGATGTCATACTCATCAATAAAAAATGAGGATAGAGAAAAAAACAGTGGAATTGTCCTCCAAGTCGACCCTTGCTTTGAGGCTGTCTGGGCCTCATTCTGTTTGTGAGAGGTGGTGAATGACTGCCCTGTGTCATCTGTTTTTTTCTCTTTTTTTCACTTATCTGTCTTTTTGCTGACCCATGAGTTTTGAGCTATTGCCCTTTCCTGCTTGGGACGAGAAGAGTGCAAGTAGTTGTGTTGATGTTTAGCTCCTGGATAAGGTCAATACATCACATCACACTCCAAAATTAACAAAGTAATTCTTAATGACATTTTGAAATTTATTATGAATTGCATGTGATAACTTTTGTCTTCTGTTGGTTGTAGATTTAGCCACTGAGATATGCTACTGCTTGGATCTATTCAGAATTAAACTTCCCATGCTACAATATCTCCAATTTGTAGCATTTTTTTTCTAATAGTAACTTATTAGTGTCCTAACCATAATAGAAATAAAACCTTTTTTTTTTTTTTTTTTTTTCTTAAAAGAGAATTCTATAATTTAGAAAGGCACTGCATACTGGATTTGCTTGACCAGATTTTATATTCACTGTGTACTATCTAAACCCTCTATAGTTCAAAACAAATAGACAACACCTAAATGGTTTATCTCATCATTATTTTTGGTAGAGATCTATTGGATTTATGCAGGAAGGACTTGGGGGGCTGCAGGGGCAGCCTCTGTGATAACAGTACAGAAGCTGACCAGCGTTAGATAAGGGCCAGTGCCAGCCAGCTCCAAAAGGGACCCACCACCAGCCAGAGCAGAGCCAATAAGCAATGTTGGTTGTGCCTCTGTGAGAGCTGATTTTAAAAAGGGAAAAAACTGCTGTACAACAGCAGATGGGAGAGTGAAGAGAGAGAAGCAGCCCTACAGACACCAAGGTCAGTGCAGAAGGAGGGGGAGGAGGTGCTCCAGGCGCTGAGCAGAAGTTCCCCTGTGGCCTATGGTGAGGCCCCTGGTAGAGCAGGCTGTCCCCTGAAGCCCATGGGTCCCACATGGAGCAGATGTCCACGCTGCAGCCCATGGAGGAGCCCCCGCAGGAGCAGGCCCCGGGCCAGAGCTGCAGCCTGTGGAGAGAAGCCCATGCAGGAGCAGGCGATGTTGGGGGAGCTGCCACCTGTGGGGGACCCATGCTGGAGCAGTTTGCTCCTGATGATGGACCTCGTGGTATGGACCCATATTGGAGCAGTTCCTGAAGATCTGCTGCCTGTGGGCAGCCCCCTCAGGATAAGTTTGGGAAGGACGGCATCCCATGGGAGGGACCCCATGTGGAGTAGGGTCAGAGAGTGACTGTGAAGGAGCAGCAGAGATGAAGCATTAGAGACTGACCTCAATCCCCATTCTCCCTTCCCCTGTGCAGCTCAGGGGGAGGATATAGGAAAGTGTGGATGGGGGGTAGGGAAGGAAGGTGGTTTGAGTCTGCATTTAGTTTCTCACTGTTATAGGAAATAAATTATATTAATCTCCCTACTCTGAGTCTGTTTTGCCTATGACAATAATTGGTGAGTGATCTCTCCCTGTCCTTATCTCAACCCTTGAGCCCTTTTCATCATATTTTTTCCTCCTTTCCCATTGAGGAGGGGGAATAAGAGAGTGGTTGTGGTAGAGTTTAGCTGCCCAGCAGGGTAAAACCACCACAAGAGATCTAAATAAGGCTTCGTATTTAGCTAGTTTCCTTGTATCTGAGTGTCTTTCACAGAGGCAATTTGAAAAGATAAGCCTCAATATTCAGGACATTAAAGTTTTTGTTTTGTTTTATTTATTTTTTTTTTATTTTTTTTTCCCCTACAGTTCCATGATCACAGGAAGAGTTCTCTTCCAAAAGCATTGAGCAATTTGTGTTGCTCATGTCTGTTGGATGTTGTAGCTGTCCTTTTCATTGATATATACTTTGCAAAATGTTATGTTTTGTTAAAAGGCTCTGTGTGTATGGAATCTATGCACTTTGTCTTTAGGGTTGAAACCATTTATCTGAAACCATTAGAAAGATCTAATTATAGATTGGTCTTTCTTCATAAACAATTGAGTATGCTCAGTTACAAGAATCTATGGACTGTAAAGTGGTACAGACATCGAGGAAATGAGGTAGGAGGAAAGGAGGCCTCTAAACAAGTAGGGACTGAAGTCTTTAAGAAGAGTAGGGTCAGAGAACAAGACAAGGTAAAAACATTTCCCTGAGGAATCAAAAAAAAAAAAAAAAAAAGGTGTTAACTGGTAGTGAATTTAGGACTATAAGACTACCTAAAGGACTGGTTAGGTACACAACAGAAAGAAAAAGAGATTTGTTTCAAAACATTTGATGTTAATGTTTTATACAGCACACATGATTTTTTAATTATTATTATTTTTTTTTGTATTTTAAAGTTTCCTTTATTTTTGTTCTGATAAAACCTCATTGCAAATGTTGAAAATATTTAGGTGGGGTTTTCTGTTCATTTTTTTTAGTGATTTTGAATTTAACTTCACAAAGTTTTCTGACTGCTGTGGTGATAAGATTATTTAATTCACAAAGGAGCTACTGTGGTAGACAAGCCATGTGTAGGGAAAACTAAAGTAAACCTCTCATAAATTAATCTCAGGACAGTTTGCATTCGGGAGGTTGTGGAAGAGTTTGGATATAGTGTTCAGTATGAAAAATACCCTACATCAGGCCAGGAGACAAAATAAGAGTGAGTCTAACTCCCCAGAGTTTTACTTAGCTTGGAAAACTCAGAGTTGTGTTTTCTTTGAGCTGGCTATTCATTTTCCATTAGACACTAATGAAGGTATAATTCTGTGGGCAGTTTCTATTGCTCATGAATGTGATTTTCCCTCTTACAGCTAGGCATCATCATTAAGTTTGGATATGGCTTAGCTTTCTAACCCTGTTTCTATTTTTCTGGTTTGCTATAATAATGGCCTTTGTTATTAGAAATATCATTGGTCTGAATGTTATTAAATGTTGTTAGAGGCTCACCTGACTTTTTATTTAAAATGTTTAGAGTTGTAAGTTTGAAAATAGCCTGTTTCTTCCATCCAATTTGCATATTTTTTGTGTTTGTTTATTTTTATTTTTTAATGTGAAATATGATTAGATAAAAATGAGCAATTAAACAACAAAATATGGGGAATTAGCTGTCATAAGAATAATGAAGAAAAAAGCAATGTCAAGGCTTCAGAAATCTGAAAATTTGACCATTTGCTATCATTATTAGTGAACTGGATGGTAGTGTGACTTTTATTATTATTTTGTATATCTACATACCATAGTTTGTTGTAGATTTTTCATTTATTTATGATCTCTTACATGAACTGAACATTTTTAAGATTTCTATAAATATTTTCTCTAAAAATAATGACTTTTCCTTGTTTTTAGGTGTGTCTAGTATAACCACAGAACTGAAGTATGTATATATATATATATAAAAATTTAATAAAACCACAGAACACGTTTATTCTGTGTCAAAAACAAGTTTTGGCTCTTGTGCATAGTCTAACTTCATGTCTTCAGCCCATGCATAGAAATGAAGCAGTGCAGCTGGAAGCCACTGCATGGAAATCGCCTCTTATCAGAAAGCTGGCATAAGTAATGGAACATTACAAGCAACGAATATGTGTTGTTCATTTTAATGACAACATCTTGTGTAGTAAGAGCATCTGGTGCCTGAGATTATGGCTTTGCTTATATCTCAGTAGGTGTTTTGTCTTGGTGTCAGATGATTTAGCACAACATTAATGTGGGCTAAATTTCATTGGACTGGAAAAGGATCGCTGAAGTATTTCAGAAGGAAAAAAAAAAAAGAAGTCTTAGGATGTCTTACAGAATCCCCTCTCAGTTTTGAGAATCATGTTAAACTAGAATGCATTTATGTATTTCAGACATTTGCAGTGACTCCTCTGTTGCAATTAAAATTGTATAAGCTTAAAACAGCCTTTCAGATTTCAAAAAGATGCATTTTTTGTCTGTTGAAACTATATTTCTGTATATTTCTTAAAACTATAGTGTACTCATTTATCATACAGTGATACTCAACTCCTTTACCTCGTAAGCAAGCATAGACCTTATACTGTTCTGTTTGATTCTTATCAAAAATATTATTGTCTGTTTGGCAATAAAAGTATTGAAGGAGACATAAGGAAATTAAGTTATAACTTAAATAGGAAATCCTGATGTATTATTTAACTATTGAAAACCTGGTAATAGTGCTGCTCCTGTCAGCTTTTAACCAAGTTAGTTAAAGCAACCAAACAATAACTATTTTTATCTTGTTGATGTAAATCTATGTGATTACAAATACAAAGAAGCACAGAGTAGCAACGGAGCAACTCAAATAACCCCTGCTCTAACCCTCCCTGGACCCTCAGCTCCATGGGCCAGGGAGAATACCCATCACCGTGATCTGGGAAGCTCTCCAGATCACCTTAAAGACTGAGGGGAAAGTTACTTATTTGCAATGTTATGTGGAGGAAAGAAAGGCAGGGAAATGGAGGATTTGGGAGGAACAGCTGTGGGGAACCAGAGGGATAAGAAGTCAAAAGAAGCCACTCTATTAAACGTATTCAGGTATTTACTCTTAACATTACTTGCATACCTGCACAATTCTTGGAATCTTTAAAGATATCTAGAGAATTTGACGTGTGCACGAATCATATTAACTGAATATTGACACTTCCTATATTTCCTGTGTTTCACCTTATCTTAAATATAATAAATAACGAGGATACTGCAATTTATGTAAAAAAAAAAATCACTTTTGGTGTTTTGAGAAGGAAGAATTAGTTCGAGGTATGAGTGATACAGGACCATGTTATTAAACTGAACAAACTTTTCCTCAACAAAGCAGAACCACAGGACAGAGTGGCCTTGGGAGTGCAAGAATAAGGAAACTTGGAAAAAGGTGGGGAAAGAGGAATGGCACTGGAAATATTAAAATGATACTGAGGTATTGTCCTGGTTTTGGTTGGGATAGAGTTAATTTTCTTCATAGCAGATGGTATGTTGTTGTGTTTTGGATTTAGGATGAAAATAATGTTGATGACACAGCGATGTTTTAGTTGTTGCTCTGCAGTGCGTACACTGAGTCTGCTGCTTCTCTTCTGCTTCTCACACTGCCCTGCCTAGGTGCAGTAGAAGCTGGGAGGGGACAGAACCAGGACAGGTGACCCAAACTGGCCAAAGGGATATTCCATACCATCTGACGTCATGCTGAGCAATAAAAATGGGGGGAGCTGAGGAGTTGATCAGGGTAGGGCTGCCATCACCTGGGGACTGGCTAGTAATCAGTTGGCTGGTGGTAAACAATTGAATTGTACATGACTTGTTTTTCTGTTCTTTTTTTCTTTTTCCTTTTCTTTTTCTTTCTTTTTTTTTTTCATTTTCTTTTTTTTTTCTTTTCTCTTTTTCTTATTAACTGTCTTTATCTATCTCAACCTACAGGTTCTTGCATTTTCCTTTTCAGTTCTTTCTCCCATCCCACTGTGGAAGAGTGAGCAAACGGCTGTGTGGTTCTTAGCTGCATGCTGATTTAAACTACAGCAGGTGTCAAGTATCAGTTCAATAACATGTTGCTCTCTGTCACGTGGGCAAATAATTACAAGGGAAAAGGGTTTTCCTTTTTCAGTTGTTCCCTGTTTTTTGTTTGTTCGTTTTTTCTTTTTTTAAAGATCTTGAGATAAACTATCATTATGAACAGTTTTATTATTGTTATTTATTATTATTCAAAACTGAAGCTGGTGTAGTAAATTTCAATTAAATGAACCGTTTCTGAATAACAATAATGGGATAACCTGTATCTCTCGCTGTATATAGCAGAGATCTCCATGATAAAATATTTTATAATAATGAGAAACAGGTAGAACTGAAACCAAAGAGACGTTTACTAAAGTTTATTCTTCACAAAACTAAGGTTAAAATAAAACAACAAAAACAAACCACCACCACCAAAAATGAACACAAAACTCCCAAAAATCTTATACAATTTGCTCTCTCTGCCATGCAGTTCCACAGTTTTACAGAGAAACATAGTTACAGAGCTCTTCATAGTTACTTGCATGATCTCTACAATTCTAGCCAGAAATCCTTGGTCATTGACTCACATGAGTTTCTTGTCTATCATCCAAAAAACTTCAGCTCACAGACCCTCCTTTTTTTTTTTTTTTTTTCAGTCATAATGAATCTTTATATGTGTTACAGAGTTATAGGACTAACACAATAACATATTAATGTGCCTTCATGTGACAAAAAATATCAGGTAACCAGTCATGTATCTGTTAGAGAAAATCTTATTCTGAGATAATAAAATACCCACCAGAAAAAGGCTAACATTTTCTGAAAGTGTATAGCTAGTTGTGCTTAAAAAGTCTATTCTTTTCTATTTTTATCATTTACTGCACAAAGGATCTGAGATAAAAATCAATCTTTATAAAATTTTTAGTGACATGTGGAGGAGGGACTCTACAGGTGCCAAATTAGCAGTTAAAATAACTTAATTCTTATGAAAATAAACAGAGTACACATGCATTTTTCTCCTTCTACTGTGTCTGACTGGGATGCAGTCAACTTTCCCTACAGCAGTCCAAATGCTTTACACTTCTGAAAAAGGCAAGCAGGCTGAGGGGTGGGAAAGAGATGGTAGGGGGAAATAGCCAGCTCAGCTGACCTAAACTGATCAAACAGATATTTCATACTGTATGACACGATGTTCAACAACATAAGCTAGGGGGAAGGGAGATGGGGAAGAAAAAAAAACAAAACATAACAGCTGTTGCATAGTTCACATGCATATTTTTCATCCTTACACCCCCCCCCCCCCCCCGCCGAGGAAAGCACCATAAAAGACAGTGTAGAAACAGATGAGACAAGCTTGAAGAACTGGTCCTTTGAATTTCTACTATTTAGTTGTTCTTTCATCTTTCCTAAGGATGTTCATGGGTTCTATGTACATCATCATAACCTGTTATATTTCTTCATCCAAAATATATACAGTTAAGTTTTATAAAGTTTATAAAGTTATAAAGTTTATAAAGTTATAAGCTATAAAGTTTTATATATACTGTTGTTTTATAAAGATTTGTCTTGTACCGTCAAACTCCTTGTCTCTCTTTAGTACCAGTTTTTAAAATAATTCAGTGACTGAAATCCATTTCTGAGATTCTTTCAGAAGCATGCAGCTTTAAAAGAGATCTTTTCAACAGAATCTCAGAGTTCATTTTTGTTCCTAGATCACAAAAAAGAAGAGTGAAAGAAATTTCTTTTTTCACCTTCAGTCTGACAGAGGGAAAGAAAGAAATTAAAAGAATGGAAAGAAGCATTTAAAGACTTAAGAAGAGGTTGTGAGAACATAGGTTAGTTGCCCTGTTCACATACAGTTAGATCTTTTAATAAAAAATAGTATTATCCTACAATAAAAGAAATGGGAGTGGCAGGAGGAGGCATCTATTGAATACATACACTGAACAGAACCTTTCTGATTTCAGAACCTTTCTGTTTTCACCTGCCCTAGATGAGATGGTGAGGACAGTTTCAGCTGCCAGGCAATCAAAGACTCTACCTGTCTCTGCTCTACTGCTAGAGAAGTATTTTAGGAGAGTTCACATTAAGATAGTAGCATGTGTTCCTGCTCTGCTTAAGTGTATTGTTACTATATCTGTCAGTAAATTCACTTTTTCTTTAGATTTACATTAAGGATAATGTAGAATACATTAGTATACTGTTTATACTGTTAGAATATTTACAGTATGAATTTTGATAAATTCAAATTTTTCAGTGGCTAACACTAAAAAATGTATGAATCCAGATGTGAGAATAATGTAGGCAAGCTTACATTAATTGATGTCAATTAAAATTTGTTAACAGCGAGTGTTGTGGCTAGGGTTGCAGATAACATGACATGCTCTATATTTGGATTTCTCTCTTCTTTGTTCATCACTATGATGAAACTGTTTCCTAGGCTTATTCTATATGACCAGCTATGACATATATCAGAGTTGTAATGGAGAAAACTCTCCTGTATATACATACATATAAGTAGGAAATGATTTGATTTGTGTTGGTAACAACAAAGTCTGAATGCTCATAACAAGAAAATGGAATTGGTATGCTTATAACAGATTGAGAGAGAAAAAGCATCACTTCCTGCAACAAACTCTATTACTAAAGGACAAAATATAAATATATCTTGAAAACCTATTTAGAAGTAAGTCACTGGAAGGGATTCAAAGCTGAAAAACTAAAATGGTAAGTGGCTGATTTTTTTTTTTTTTACTTTCTAGATTAATAATTGGAAGATGCAAGATGATTCAGAGAATGGAATTTGTAAATTATAATAGTCAAAACATGCTATGAAATATGTTTATTTTGCAGATCACTGGTCAGCACATAAATTGTTGACTACAGACCATGTTCAGATGCAAGATCTCTAAGCTGAAGAGGAAGTGAAGCTGCACATCAAATTAACGTTACAGAGCTGTGAAATACAAACAGTGTTTCCTGTGCAGTTTTAGGATTTTTCTAAATTTATTTTTTAAAACAAAAAAAGGTTACTAGAATCTAGGAACAAAACTCAGAGAATAGAAACTACATTTCTGTAAACGAAAAGGGATCATAAACCATTACTGTCTGTTAAATATATGCAAAGGACTGAGAGAAACTAATCAATCATTCACTTTTGGTAGTTGATATGGTGATGTTCCAGAAAAAGAGAAAGCAAGCTTTAGATAAGGAGATGACCATAAGGTTATAAGCTTTTCTTTTTTTTTTTCTCTCTTTTTTTTCTCTTTTTCTCTTTTTCTCTTTTTTTTTTCTCTTTTCTCTTTTTCTCTTTCTCACAGACTCTTTCTGTGTATGGTTAATGAGTAAAAGAGGGTTTGAATCCTGAGCATATCTTCAGCGTTAGTGAAAAAGAAAAAGCAAGTTACAGTAAGTTATAAAAATTAGCAACTTAACATCCAATTAATACTTCAGAAATGTTACAAATGCACCAGCAAGAAATACGCTTATGTGCAGAAAAAGATTCAGCTTTGCTTTGGGGCCTTATTTCTTTTCTCAGAGAATAAGCAATCCAAATGGAATGATTATTTTCTTGACTTTCTTGACATTTTTAGTGCATTCAAATAAATTTCACAGTTAACAAATTAAAACCTTCTGTGGTTGTTGTTACAGAATAACAGAATTACAGAATGGTTGATGTTGGAAGTGAGCTCTGGAGATCATCTGGGTCAACCACCCTGTTCAGGTAGGGACACCCAGCGCATGTTGCCCAGAACCTGTCCAAATCCTCAGTCTGCAGGTAAAGTGTTTCCTGAAGTTTGGGTTTGTGCCAATTACCTCTTGTCCTGTCACTTGGCTCCACTCAAAAAAGCCTGTGTCTGTCTTCTTTGCACCCCCTCTTCTGGTATTGATAAGATCCAGACCCCCCCCCCCCCCCCCCCCCCCCCAAGCCTTCTTTTCTCCAGACTGAACAGTCTAAACTCAGACTATGGTATAGGAGAGGTGCTCCAGTCCTTTCATAGTCTTGGGAGCCCTTTGTTGGCTTCTTTCCAGTATTTTCCAGTACTCTGTTCTGGGAGATCCCGAACTGAACACAGTGCTCCAGGTGCAGTCTCACTGATGCTGAGTAGAGCAGAAGGATCACCTCTCCTCACATGCTAGCAATACTTTGCCTAATCCAGCCAAGAATACTGTTAGCTCCTGAGCAGCAAGGCCATATTGTTGAGTCACATTTGATTTGGTGTCCACCAGGACTCCTAGGTCCTTTTATGTGGAGCTGTTTTCTAGATGAGTGGCCCCCAGCTTGCACTGGTGTTTGGGGTTGTTCCTCCCCAGGTGCAGGACTTTGTACCTCTCGTTGTAGAACTTTCTGAGATTCTTGTCAGCTCACCTCTCCAACCTACTGAGGCTCCTCTGGATGGCAGCAAGGCCCCCTGGTGAATCACCAATCCCTCCCCCCCAGGTTTGTGTCATCTGTGAATTGACTTAGGGTGGACTCTAACCCATCATCCAAATCACTAGTGAAAATGTTAAACAGGACTGGAACAAATATAGACCTCTGGAGACTGCTGCTCATTACTGACCTCCAACCTTTGTACCACTAACCCTCTATACCCTCTGGGCCCAGCCATTTAACCACTTTTTCATCTATCTCACTGTCTTCATGTTAGGGGGATTTCCTCTTCTTCTATCTATCTATCTATCTATCTATCTATCTATCTATCTATCTATCTATCTGTCTATCTATCAATCAATCAGTCATCAATCTACCTATTTAATTTTGTGTGTTAAAGAAATGACTGAGGAAAAATAAGCTTTTGAGTTTTAGGGATGTAGAGTAAAGAGACCAGGGGCCTGTCAGTTTTTGTTTCAGAGACTCAGGTTTTTAAGATTAGAAACTGCTTTCTTACAATCGAATTAAATTTTATATTCAGATCTCATTGATGTATTTTCTAAATTGCTCCCTTGAACTTAGGGTTCTGCATATAAAAGTGTCTAAACCTTTGCTAAAAGCTTTCTTGTCCATGAAGAAGTACATAATAACCACTCCTTATATTTTTCTATCAAAAAGGTATGTTTTATCTGATAGTTTGTAGATACTTGAAGTTTAGTGATATGAACACTACCACAACATCATTCAGAAGTAATGTATCTCATGGAAAGTACACTGAATCATGTTATTTTCCAGTAATACATGACAAATTTTTCACTGTCAGGTACTACATTCTGGAGAAAAGAATTTTCTGGCTGGAAAGCAGCTATGCAGGAAAGGACCTGAGGGTCCTGCTGGACATAAAGTTGAACATGAGTCAATACTGTGTGCTTGCCACAGAGGAGGCTAATGCAGCTAATGGGCTGGATTAGGCAAAGTATTGCCAGTAGGTTGAGGAAGATGATCCTTCCCCTCTACTCAGCGCTGGTGAGGCCACATTTGGAGTATTGTGTCCAGTTCCAGGCTCCCTAGTACAAGAGAGACATGGACATACTGAAAAGATTCCAGTGAAGGACTTTCATAAAAATGATTAATGGCTGAGAGTGCTGTGACTGAATAGCCCATAGAAGGGGACTTGGGGGATCTTATCAATGTCTGTAAATACCTGAAAGGAAGGTACAAAGACAAATCCAGGCTCTTTCCAGTGGTGTACAGTGACAGGAAAAGAAACAATGAACACAAACTGAAACACAGGAGGTTCCGTCTGAACATAACAAAACACTTTTCTTTTTTTTTTTTTTTTTTTTTCCTGTGCAGGTAACCGAGTACATGCACAGGTTGCCTGGAGATGTTGTAGAGTCTCTCTCCTTAGAGATTTTCAAAATCCATCTGTACATGGTCCTGGGCAACCTGTTCTGGTGACCCTTCCTGAGCAAGGGGGTTGGACATGACTACCTCCAGATGTCCCTTCCAACCTCAGCAGTTCTTTGATACTGTCACCACCGTTTGATCAGTCTAAACTACGTTTGCAACCACACCTGTGTCAAATACTCTCACAGTGTGATATCAAATCAAATAAAATGATTTTTCAGAGAAGGGAAATGGACTGTCTCTGCCTGTATTTGTGCAATGGACAATCTAGTCAATTTATCATATATGAAAAAGTCAAGAAACACCTCTGAGGAACCAGTCAGACTTGGCTGTTGTCCATGGTACCCCAGATTTAGGTGAGCTGGACAAGTAAGAAAGACAAATTTGCTAATAAAAACATTTTTGATGAAGTAAGGAAAAGCCAAGTCCCTAAAGCAGAAATTGACAGTAATTCCATTTCTTACAAAAATGCCTAAAACTTAATGGTTAGGCAGCTCTACGTCATTTTTTGAAGATAATGCAAGAAACTTAATGGCACAGGATAGTAAGTTTTTATGTCTTGATCTTGAGGTTGCAGTAGGTGTCACAACTGTTAAACTCTCTCAGGGTATTAAATCTGTGATTTTTGTGCTACTCAATGCATACACTTATCGTGGTTTTACCTTGCTGGGCAGCTGAACTCCACCACAGCCACAACCACTCTCTCACCTCCTCTCCTCAGAAGAAGAGGGGGAGAAGACAGTATGCTGGAAAGAAAAAGAAAAATAAAAACCAACAACAACCACAACAACAAAAAACAAACAGGTTGAGATAAGGATGATTTAGTTAGAGGGAAAAGGAAAAGGGAAAGTGGGTTTATGTGGCAAACGGGGGGCTGCAGGTTTGGCCTCTGTGAGAAGAATCCAGAAGTTGCCCCATGTTAGATAAGGGCTAGCTCCAGTTGGCTCCAAAGGGACACGCCGCTGCACAGAGATGAGCCAATAAGCAAGGTTGGTTGCGTCTCTGTGACAGAATATTCAAGAAAGGGAAAAAAAAAAAAACCTGCTGTACAAAAGCATCTGGCAGAGCAAAGAGTGAGAAGTAGCCCTGCAGACACCAAGGTCAGTGCAGAAGAAGGACAGGAGGTGCTCCAGGCACCATAGCAGAAGCTCCTCTGTGGCCTATGGTGAGGCCCCTCGTGGAGCAGGCTGTCCCCCTGAAGCCCATGGGTCCCACATGGAGCAAATCTCCATGCTGCAGCCCGTGGAGGAGCCCCCGGTGGAGCAGGTGGATGTGGCCTGGAGGAGGCTGAGGCCCATGGAGAGCCCCCGCAGGAGCAGGCCCTGGGCCGGAGCTGCAGCCTGTGGAGAGAAGCCCATGCAGGAGCAGGCGATGTTGGGGGAGTTGCCACCTGTGGGGGACCCATGCTGGAGCAGTTTGCTCCTGATGATGGACCTCGTGGTATGGACCCATATTGGAGCAGTTCCTGAAGATCTGCTGCCTGTGGGCAGCCCCCTCAGGATAAGTTTGGGAAGGACGGCATCCCATGGGAGGGACCCCATGTGGAGTAGGGTCAGAGAGTGACTGTGAAGGAGCAGCAGAGATGAAGCATTAGAGACTGACCTCAATCCCCATTCCCTGTTCCCCTACGCCACTCAGGAGGAGGATGTAGAAAAGTGTGGATGTTTTTAGTTTGCTTTAGTTTTTCTCTGCCAGTTACAGGCAATCAGTTTTATTAGTTTCCCTAAGATGAGTCTGTTTTGCCCATGACTATAATTGGCGAGTGATCTCCCTGTCCTTATCTCAACCCTTGAGCCCTTTCCATCATATTTTTTCCCCATTTCCCTTTGCAGAGGGGGATTGAGAGAGCGGTTGTGGTGGAGCTCAGCAGCCCATCACAGTGTGATATGCCTCTGTTGTGGTTTAACCCGGCTGGCAGCTAAACACCACACAGCCGTTCGCTCACCCTCCCCCATCCCTCTCTGGGATGGGCGAGAGAAACGGGAAAGTGAAGCCGGTGAGTTGAGATAAAGACAGTTTATTAAGACAGGAATATAATAATAACAATAATAATAATAATAGTGATAATGATAATAGTATTAATAATAATAATGTGTAAGAAACAAGTGATGCACAATGCAATTGCTCACCACCTGCTGACCGATGCCCAGCCTATCCCCGAGCAGCCGGCTCCCCCACCCCGGCTAGCCACCCCTATATATTGTTTAGCATGACGTCAGATGGTATGGAATACCCCTTTGGCCAGTTTGGGTCAGCTGTCCTGGGTCTGTCCTCTCCCAGCTCCTGCTGCACCCCTAGCCTGCTCTCTGGCAGGACAGAGCGAGAAGCTGAAAAGTCCTTGGCCTGGTGTAAACACTGCTCTGCAACAATTAAAACATCAGCATGTTATCAGCGCTCTTCTCATCCTAATCCAAAACATAGCACCCTACCAGCTACTATGAGGAAAAATTAACTCTGTCCCAACTGGAACCAGGACAGCCTCCAAACCAGAACTATACTTCTGTATAACAAAATTAAATTAAGATAGAAAATTAGATACATTTAGTAAAAGTGTTTATTGTTTATCCTTTCGGAAATTGGAATATTTGCAATACAAATACAATTTGCAATTACATAGCAATTCTGCCAGGAGTTGACTGGCAGAAGGAAGGGTTAGGCACAAATTTAAAACAACTCCCAGAAGGAAATGTTGGAAAAAAATCAGGTAAACTTCCTGATACTCAGTGAGATGATTTTTACCAGTCACGAGTATTGTTTTGATTCATAGTATGTATTTCTATAAAAGGGAAGAAAAAATAATCTGATAAGGTGAAGAAGTATGGTAATGTGATATCCAATTTCTAAATGATATATATGGAGTATAGCAAGTTTTCATCACTTTCTTCTAGTGAAATAACTGTTAGACCAGCTAATTTCCTTCCTTCTCCTTGAAGTAACACTCATTTTTACTGTTCCAAATTAAATTGTCCTGGAGAGCAAAGCCAAATTTAAGCAGATTCTGAATGTTTGGTGTGACTGGCTTCAACCAGCCTCTCACACTTTGCATTCCTCACTTGACTAAAGGATCCTTGTCCTAACTCTTTCACTATTTCTTGTTTTTCTGCTTCCCACTCTGCTGTGTTGCATTTTCTAGTTCCTCCTTCTAGTAACTCCTTGCTGTTCTTCCCACTTGGTTACCTGCTGCTGTCTTTTCTTCAACATATTGGTAAACTTGCTGGCTTTGCTGAGTTTCTCTTAGTTCAGCTTTTAGCAAGTATAAAACTAGATATAGAGTCCATAATTTAAACGTGCTATTTATTTTTTTTTAATAAATACAAAATTCTTATTTATCTTGCATATTTTCTCAACTCAGAAAAAATTCCTGCTGCATTGCAGAACATTCTTGGATATAGTTTTCTATTCATACTAGCTTTCTACCTCTGGTACACTGAACTGGAAGCTACTGACCACATTTGGGTTGATGGCAACTCTGCTTGGATTGAGTAGACACAAACATGTGCACGTTGTTTTTTCACCATCTTTCAGTCAAATGCTCACACATTTGGGTCTCTCTCCCCTTTGACAGTCTTTGGAGGCAGGTGATACTTGGTATTGACTTTGGCTTTATCAGATTAAAGACTGCAAGATTCAGTTTATCACATTTCTCTCTCATCTGAGTACAACGCTGACTGAAGAAAACACATTCAAGTTGATAAGTTTAGCACAGAAGAGAATATCAAGGGTGATAAAGATTTAGAAAATATTACCCTTGAGAAAGATCTGAAGGAACCAAGCTTGTTTAGTGCAGAAAACAAATGGTTGAGTAACGGTATTCAAATATATGAAAACTGTAAAAACAAGAAAATGAATTGCTTTCTATATCCTCTGAGGTTAGGATAAGAAGTAATCAATATAATTTGAAGAAAGAAGAAATCAGATTTGATACCATAAAACTTTATTATGAAAATAATTACCACTGAACTTGGCAAGTAAGGTAGTGGAATTTCTTAATCTTAATCATAAAGTCATCTTGGCCAGTGCACTTTGGTTTGCCTAAGTGCAATGTTATGAATGTGTTCATTCAGAGATGGCCTGTAATTCCTAAATCATATACATCTTAGAAATAATTCTTCCTCTCAGTCTAAGGGTCTACTATATGTGGGCACTGATGTGGAAGGAAACGTGTCAACCAAAGCTGTAACCAAAAAACCATCCTAGAATCTAACAGCATCCTAGGATCAGCCCAACACCTGGCAAGTCATCACAATGTTGTACTACTGAAGTCTTTGCATAGCTCTTTTCTTTATGGTTTTCAGACATACGAATATTTTGATATATATTTTTTTCAGATTGTTTTCAAGATATTTTGCTATTTTAAAAAAACTGATCAAAATCAGTGATATAGTGGAATGAGCTGATGAAATGGAATTACTGAGCATGAAATATTTGTATTGAATTAATGACTAAACATTTCCTCCGAACTACAGTTTGACTATGATTTTTTCATGAAATAATTAATTATTCATTTGGAACACATTAAAATTAGGTTGAGATCAGCATTTGAAAGAGTTCTACAAAGTAGGTATGATTAACTTGCCATAATCAACTAAAATTAAGAAATTTATGACAGTGGCAGAAAGAATAAGAAAAAAAAATAATAATTAATTTAATTAATTAGTGTTTGTTTGTTTGTTTTCCCTCCTGAATTCTTTTCTGATTTATGGCAATGGACCACAAGTTATCACACTTCTTTATTTCTATTTCCATGATTACAGCTCTGAAGGGCCTTGACTATCTAATTCGGTTTATACATATAGAATTTACTGTGGCTGCATGAAATTGTATTTTCTGGTTCCAGCAAAGATAGGAAAATATAAGTAAGCAAATAAATAAAATAACAGATGCTGACTGTCTAGGTTTGCAAGGTTTTTGAACTCAACTAGAGTCTTCACCTGAATGGGGTATTGCAGATGTTGAATGCTGCATGGAAATACCTCCAGAATTGTGCGAAACTTTAAAGCATCATTAGTCAAACACAACTATCTGGGTGAACAAAATAAATAAATAAATAAATAAATTTTAAAAAATTAAAAAAAAATAATAATGACATGAGTAACAGATACATAAATCACTTCTGAACGTGCCTGACAAACTATACTGGGGCATTATCTTAACTCTGAAAGTACAAGTACTTCCGTGGTTGGCTAGTTCAGTTTATGAATCTGTGCTTCAAGACCAGAACGGAAATAGGTGACAGTTCCAAGTAGGACCAGAGATCAGATATAAAATCATACTATTAGGTATGAAATGTTGTGCATTGTTTCTGTTTTGATTTTGGTTTTACTTCTGTATGTAAATAGTGTAGATTTTTTTTTCTTTTCTTCTTTTCTCCAGAGTTCAGTTACATTCCATCTGGAACCAGAAAATAAGAAACTAACAATGTAATCTGATTCAAGTTATAGCTACATATTGGAATCTAGACATCTTAATTCAGAGTTAAAAATACCGAATCTAAAATTTGAATATATTTAGAACAACTCTCTTGTTTTGATTTTCAAAGGTTATTGATCAAAAATGACTCTGCTGTTTTACCACATATTTAGGAATAGAAGCTTCTTTTTTGTCAACAAAACTGAACTTTCTATGTTATTCTGGTCTGCATAATATGATGGAGTGTTGCCCTATAGCTGAATAGAAGCAGATGTATATGGAGAAAATAACAAAAACAGACACAGATGGTGTATCACATGTATAACTTCTTAATTTATCCCTCTTTGTGTGATACAATTATCCCTGCAAGTATTCATCCTCTTTTCACAGATTCTGACAGTTATTGCAGGGACACTTTTAGTCATTGTGTTGTAAACTACCAATACACAAGGATTCCTCACTCTCTCGTTGTACCTTTTCTAGGTCCCTTCTCTGCCCATTTTGCCTTTTTTTTTCTTTTTTTTTTCTTTTTCTTTTTTTAGTAACTGTGATTACAATCAAAGTTGGATTCTTCAAGTTATCTTTTTCATCAGAATATTAATGCAGTTTTATTATTTATGAATAATAATAATAATAATAATAAACAATCTCATCCCCTTTCCTGTATGTTACTTTAAACTACAGCATCTTATTTTTCACAGGAAGATGTGTTACCTTAATTTTATGTTCAAAATTTATATTTACTTCATGAAATGTGTATTAAATCAATAACGTTGCATTTACTCTGAGATGTGCATAACAAATATTAAATCAGGTCTTTGGTTTAAACAGCAAGCTCAACTATTTTTCCAATCAATTCATAGAGCTGTTTTCCTATTATAGCCTTAAAAATGTCTTTAAGTTTATAGAAAGCATAAATATAGAAAGCATATATATAGAAAGCATATATATATATTCACATAAGCAATAAAATAAAAGATTTTAATGAGTGTATTAATTCAAATCCTGTGGCAGATGCATATAATAAAGCAACGATGTGCCACCAAAGTAGGTACTGGTGAATAGGATACTTTGTGAAACAAGAAACAGTATTTATTTTCTATTTAATGTATATATATATTTAAAAAATGTTCATTGCCAAATACTTGTCAGTTGTCTGGTTGTCTTAAAAATACAGAGCCATATGCTTGTATTATATGCTTTAGGTCAGCTTTGCATAAGTCCATGGCTTTATGTCACCTTCTGTCTGGTAAGAATTGGCACATATGACAGGCAGAAAATATTGAATAAAAGTTTGTTTTAGGCAAGCATGTAAGCAACACGTGTAAATATGCTGTCCATATTCAGTATTTTTAGCAGACAAAGTCACCTGTTGTATTTTAAACTATTTATTTATATTTTTTAATGATAACCTGTATCATTAGATATGTTGTCAAACAGCAAGAAAGCATATTGAATGTCTGTCCATATCAAGCTAAAATATAACCCATATTTATTACATTACAGAATAAAAACTTGTCATATATTGGGTAAAAGCTGTTGAAGAAATCTTTGAAAATGTCCACCTAAAGATATCTTTCAGCTCCGGATGAACAGCCACAAGATCTTTTCAACTGGTAGTAGTATTCATGTTCTGTACTTGGTAAATAATAAATGAGCACACTCATGATAGCGTGCTCAACTTAATAGTTAGGTACTTGATCTCATGTCTGTTATTAGAAGCTGTTTTGAATTCTTGAATCTAGATTAATGCCCTGTTTATTTCCAAACTGCATTCTTGTAACTTAATGTATAGGTTAAGCGTATCTTAATATCAATGCAAGCAAAATAGAGTTGTGCTCGAACAAATTTCTGTCCTGAATAACTGGAGAACCAGGACTCAAGGCCAGTGCATATCCCATTCTCTCTCACAGTTTAGTCTGCACAAAGTCTTAGATTAGTGACACGTGACATCTATGATAGCCACTTTATGTAAGTGGCAGTGTGTTTTCCTAGAAATTTTCTAGACTGTGTTTTCTGTATGCGACTTTTCTGTTCAGTGCATGAGGGAATTACTTCAATGGCGGAAAAAAAAAAAAATGAGTCAGATCATTTCCTGCTCCTGTTCTTGCAGTCTTTCAAGCCTTCTATTCAACCTCTGTCTCTTAGAGACAGAGGAATTTCCTTTCCTGTCACTAAACCAGATTCTCTCTCAAGATCTCCCTTTAACTCATTTGAATTTCCTTTTGCTTCTGATAGACTGAATAAACTATGTAGTTTTACCTCATTTAATTGAAGCATCAGTTTTTTGTTCTGCCTTTGAACTGAGCAATTTACTAGAATAAATTCTTGTGTTTATAGCGTATGGTCATCCTTGATTTTAAGCAATTTCTCTTTTCTAAAGCATTTTTCTCGTAGGTATATGAATTCATTTATACAACAACAACAAAAAAAAAAACCTTTTCATTAATTTCCTTGTATCAGATACCCTGCTATATATTTGGAGTTAGCATCTATTTGTCTAAGAGGACATAAAATTACACTTGTTCATAAACAGAACTTCAGTGCCAAAATGAAGATAAGATTTTTTTTTATCAAATCAGATGTTACGTTTATAAAGATTTGAAACAGAAAATTTTGTTGATGCATAACACATGTAAGTTCATTTCCAGTTAAGACATACTGAATTACAACGGCATTAAGGATGCCGTTGGCCTTCTTGGCCACCTGGGCACACTGCTTTAGGTAACTAACATCAGCTGAAAACAGCTAGGAATATTAATTTTTCACATGAAGAGTAGGCAATGAAGAAATAAGAAAAACAAGTCTCCTCCAAAGTATAAGAGGAGCAATTATTTGTACAGGTAAGGAAGTTTCAATGGTATTTCACAAAAAATGGTAAAAGTGATTTTCATCAAAAATACGGTGTTTGGTTCTTTTGACTTAGCATCAGGAAGGCTTTACTCAGATTTGTCAAATGAACAACTGATCAAGGAAAGGAGAGCCTATGAAACTAGACAAATCTAAATGTTTAGCATAGAAACAAAATCTTTGGAGATTTTCTTTTTCTCTCTCTATAAGTATGCAAAGGAAGAATGACTATCAGTACTGACACAAGAATAAATATGTACAAATTAATCATGCTGTGGATGTTCAGTCTAAAATAGAAATTACATTGTAGTTAGGAAAATCCAAGTGGCTGTAAAATAGAAAATATTACATTTATACAGGCATTGGTAACAAGGCTGGCAGCGCCAGTGAAGTGGAGATTTCTTTCAGATTAGAAGCTTTTTTTCCTTCATTCTAGTTTTATCTAGTCCTAAGAAAAAGAATTTTTTGCTTGAAAGTAGTTCTGTAGATGGGTGAAACTGACCAGTATGATCACTGTGGATAGTAGGCATCAAATAACCAGGCTATATTTAGTATTCCATTCAGGCTGACGGTGACAGGGTAGTCTTCCACATGTGAGGATAACTTGGTTTGGTACACAGGATTTGATGTTATGATTTTCATGTCTGTGAATTTTCCTATGTCTAGTTTAGTGCAGGCACTATTTAAATGCTTTCTCTCTTACAGTTTTGCAGTACTATATAGTAGACACTCTGTGTTGTATTACATTTCATGTATTTATGTGATGTGACAGGGTTAAATGAAATGTGAGGTGATATAAAGTAATGACTCATCAAGCTTAGAGACAGAAATATAAAAAGAATAGGTACACTACGTCAAAGCTGTAAGAAGAAAAGCATTGTTATACCTCTGCTTGGACAATTTGTGATAGCATTTTCTGAAGTATTTGTGGATAATATGAAAAGCAATAGCAACTGTATGATTCACAACACTTATACTGTGAAATAGAATGGCTAAATGGAACACTGGACGGACAGAAATATCTGTCTTTGTCAAGCCTCGAACAAATATTATTGTGCAAAATCTGTAATCAAAAATCCATTATTAACAGAAGTGTATGCATTTTATAAAATTCAATTTATGGCTCTCTTGGAGAGATCATCATTGCAGCGTTCTTCACAGGGAACTTCTCCATAGCGCAGATTTTTGGCAAGCAGGATTTGATTTTTTTAGAAAAAAAATTTAGATTTTTTTTTTCCAATATTACCTGGCACAGTCAAATGGTCTGAGGACTAACATAGTCTAATGGTTTTATGTCACACTCAGATTGGGAAAAAATGATAACATCATCTAATCTGTTCTCAGTTGCTTTCATTTATGATTTGTACCAGACTTTTTTTTCCTGACGTAATTTATAATGTTTGTCTGTGCAAATAATATAAGTCTCATCACTGCAATATCAGAATAACTCATGTCAATCACTTCTTGACATTCTGCAATATCCTGTCCACAGTATTACTAAGTCCTTTTGTAAAGTTATGGTCTCATTCATTTAATGTTATCCCTTTGATTTTAATAAGGTTGAATGAAAGGTAGCAGATCAAACTGTAGAACATCAAACTTGATGCAAACATGCAAAGCCACAATAGGATAATGTATTTGCAGTTTGTGTATAAGAAATTGTTGATAGGTGCTGGAGAGCACTGATATGAAGATGGAGTTTAGCCCAAAGTTGTAAATGTAAGCAAAACTTACCAAACTACTAAGGTTTCTGTTAACAGTAGGGGTTTTGGTAAAGACAAATACATTACCTAAACTGCTACATGGTTCCTTAATTTTCATACTTTCATTGTTTTAAAATAAAATATATAAATACACACATTGATGGCATTTAAAACACTGTTGTTCTAAGTACTTTTTTGGGATTATGAAGGGAAAATATGGGCTCAGAGTGGCAATCCACTGTATTTTATATAAAAGTAAGTTTTTCTCTAGGAGGCTGTTTTGTTATCAGTTGCTGAATTCTTACTTTTTACTATGAATATTATACTTCAACCTAAGGAAAAAAAAAAATCGAAGAATACTATTGCAAGCAGATAATTAACTTATCTCAAGAAATAAATATGTAAATAAATAATAAAATTCTGTCATCTGAGAAGGATTTTGTAGCCCAGGTAAGCAGTTTCTTTTCTGTTCAATGTGGGTTTTTTTTTTTGTTTGTTTGTTTTTTCAAAACTTTACTGAAGGTTAGCATATCAATAATATTACATCATTGAACTGTATAAGAAAACTATCATCATTAGTCATTGTGTATGTATGTTAAAATGCCATTCTGCTGCATGCAGTTGGAAAATTATTTAATGCTGTAATATATATATAAAGTAGCATATATGTATAGATTGATTTGGGGACATTATATAGAGAAAAATGGGAAAATAAATGTTAAAAAGGAATTAAAGTGATATTGCTTTAAAGAAATTGAAAACCTGCCAGCATCAATGAATAGCTTCAGAATACTGCAAATTAAAGGGAATTTAAATGACTTGTTGAGTTATATTTTTGTATCAAAATATGCATCCCCTAATTCCACATGTGAAATAAAGTTACATAGCTATTTTTCCTACATCTTTATTCTATTGAGATCTCATTAGTCCGGTGATTTGATTTTTAGGTGTAGCTGACCTGCCCTTCCCAAAGCTAAGGATTAAGAGAAGAAAGGGAAAACACTGATTAAAAGAATGAAATTTCAGTATATCCATATAAGTACAAATTCCCTAAGACATAATTGAGCGTCTTTACCATCGCTATAATTTATTCAGGTACTGCAGAAATTTAACATAGATGTTATTTCAGGGCCTGGGATGGTGTTGGTAAGAAAGATATAGTGGCAGCTTTATATCATCCAAGATTTCCTTTAACCCAAGAAAACTCTGCATCAAAGACATGCTTTGTCTTCATGTCACCAAAATATCAGTTTCACTGTGACCTACTACTTAGGTAAAAATATAATAGCTTGTGTAAAGTAACAGCTTCACGTACTGCATTCATCTTAAAAATAAAAGAAGCATCACAAAAGCATTCAATGGAGCTTTAATGTAGTTTGACCTTTCAGGAAAAGATACAGTCCAGTTCTCAGCTGTATGCTAGACTCAGTGACACAGAAGATACCTGCTAAGCTCCACAGTTTTCTAGGACCTAAGACCTAAGACAGAAAATGAAAGATACTGTGGAAAATAGAGCATCCTTAAGTTAGATAACAAATATAGACCTAATGAACCAAACTAATGCTTGTACTTTATCAATAAATTAGTATTCTATTGCTTTAATTTCACATATGATGTAAATTACGAAAATGTTTTGTTTATAACTTTGCCTTATGCCTTTGTTGGTCCAAAGGAAAGCAGTAAAATCAGGTTCTGATTCCACCTATCTCAATGTAAATATGAAATAAAAATACAAAGTTATTAAAGTTTAAATAATTAAAATTATGTTTAAATATGGCCCATTCATTTGAAGGAAATAATAAAATGTGTTTTTTACCTATTTCTGTTTACTTATTTAAATGTATAAAATATGGAAACAGTAAGTGATTACTTATTCTTTTTTTAATTTTCTTATTGTAAATAAAATATTTTAGACAATAAAAATAAAGGTTCTGTACAAAATTATAGTACTATTTGGGGGTGTAGTGGGTTAACCCCAGTTAACATCCACACAAACACTTCTCTAGATATTCTCCAGGGCTTCAATGGCTTCCTTGTAGTGAAGGGCCCAAAACTGAACACAATACTTGAGGTGCGGCGTCACCAGAGTACAGGGGGATGATCACCTCCCTGGTCCTGCTGGTTACACTATTCCTGATAAAAGCCAGGATGCTGCTGGCCTTCTTGGCCACCTGGGCATACTGCCATCTCATTTTCAGGCAAGCTTTGACCAACACCCCCAGAACCTTTTCCTCTGCACAGCTTTCGTGCCACTCTGCACCAAGCCTGTAGTGTTGCATGGGGTTGTTTTGGCCAAAGTGCAGGACCCAGCACTTAGCCATGTTGAACCTCATCCCATTGGCCTCTGAACATTGAAAGAACATGTCCAGGTCCCTCTGCAGGACCTTCCTACCCTCCAGCAGATCGACACTTCCCCCCAACTTGGTGTCATCTACAAACTTACTGAGGGTGCACTCAATTCCCTCATCCAAGTCATCAATAAAGATATTAAAGAGGATGGGCCCCAATACCCACCCCTGGGGAATACTACTCGTGACTGGTCGCCAGCTGGATTTCACTCCATTCACCACCAATCTCTTGGCCAGGCCATCCAGCCAGTTTTTAACCCAGCAAAGAGGGTACCTGTCCAAGCCATGAACTGCCAGCTTCTCCAGAAGAGTACCATGAGAGGATCTTGCCGAGGCGACTGGCTCCGGGGCAGACGCGTGCTGCAGCGGAGCGCGGGATCGGGACAGGCAGGGCCATTTTTCGGGCATCGAGCCTACGTGAGGGAGCCGCCAGGCACCGGCAGCCCTCGTGAGGGAGGCTGACGAGGCGTAGGCGGAGCCAGCAGCGTCAGCGACAGCTCCTCCCCCTGGCCGTTCAAAGGCAGCCCTTAGGGAGCATGAGCGACCAGGAGCGCGGCGAACAGGGCCGGCAAACAGGGAGTGACACGGGGGGAGTGATGTGGCAGCTAGCGAGGCAGTGAGCGCGGGCAGGAAGGGCAGGAAGGGCGGAGTGCTCACACCCGCCCATAGGGACAACTCCTCCAACGGCACTCTCCCGTCAGCTGGGCTGCGATGGTCTCCACCAGGCACGGTGCTTTCTCTAGGAAGTCAGTATACACCCAGACCGACTGCCCGCCCAAACATGCGGCAGTTCAGGTCTCCGGATGCGGGGAGTGTCTGAGCCTCTTGCTGCCATCGGCGGGAGGCAGGGAGACTGCTTGAGTGAGGTGCGAGCAGGTGGACGACCTGGTCCGCATGGTGGCGGAACTCAAGGAGGAGGTGCAGAGGTTGAGGAATATCAGGGAGTGCGAGCGGGAGATAGACTGGTGGAGTGACTCCCTGCAGGACCGGAGGGAGGGGGACCAGGGAGAGACGCTTCAAGGGGGGGTGGGCCCCCTGCCCTGTCGCCATCAGGCAAAGGGAGGGGACCTGCGAGTTGAGGAGGAATGGAGACAGGTCCCTGCTCGACCTCGCAGGAGATGCCCTCCCCTTCCGGTGCCCGCCTTCCCAGGTGCCCTTGAACAATAGGTTTGAGGCCCTGGAGCTGGAGAGACCGGTGGGTGAGGATGAGGTAGGAAGCCTACCCAGGAGGATGCCTGAGGTGAGGAAGTTGACTCCACGCCTCAGGACTGCCTCCACCAAGAAAGAAAGAAGGGTGATTGTTGTGGGCAACTCCCTCCTCAGGGGAACGGAGGGCCCTATTTGTCGGCCTGACCCCACACATAGGGAAGTCTGCTGCCTCCCTGGGGCCAGGGTCAGAGACATTACCAGGAAGCTTCCAAACCTGGTTCGCCCCTCTGACTATTACCCGCTTTTGATAGTCCAGGCTGGCAGTGACGATTTTGAAAAGAGAAGCCTCAAGGCTATCAAACAGGACTATAGGGGGCTGGGACGATTGGTGGAGGGAGTGGGAGTGCAGGTGGTGTTTTCGTCTATCCCTACAGGGGAAGGGAGAGGCACAGAGAGGACACGGAAAGCTCGCGTGGTTAATAGGTGGCTCAGAGGCTGGTGCCAGCACAGAAATTTTGGGTTTTTTCACCATGGGGAGCTTTACTCAGCACCTGGCCTGATGGCCCCAGATGGGTCCCTATCTCCAAGGGGAAAACGGATCCTAGGCCAGGAGCTGGCGGGACTCATAGAGAGCGCTTTAAACTAGGTAAGAAGGGGGACGGGGCTCAAACAAGGCTTGTTGGAGCTGTGCCGGGGGAAACAATGTCTAGGCCGGGGAAGAAGGCGATGGCCCAGCTGAAGTGCATCTACACTAATGCACGCAGCATGGGTAACAAACAGGAGGAGCTGGAAGCCATCGTGCAGCAGGCAGGCTACGACTTGGTTGCCATCACGGAGACGTGGTGGGACCGCTCCCACGACTGGAGTGCTGCAATGCCTGGCTATCGGCTCTTCAGGAGGGACAGGCAGCACAGAGGGGGTGGTGGCGTGGCTCTCTACATTACAGAATCTTTTGATGTTGATGTTGTGGAACTCCAGGCTGGGAATGATAAGGTTGAATCCCTGTGGTTTAGGATCCGCGGGAAGGCCGGCAAGGCTATCATCCTGGTCGGGGTCTGTTATAGACCGCCGAACCAGGATGAGGAGACGGATAAGGAGTTTTATAGGCAACTGACAGAAGTTGCAAAATCGTCGGCGCTTAGTCCTACGTGGATGAGGACTTCAAGGCTGAGGTCCCGGACATATGCCGCCTTTGCCTCACGGCTTTACAGAAGAATAGCAGTCTAGGAGGTTCTCTGGATACCCAGTGCTTCCTTGAGCTGGTCAGCGAACCTACCAGGGGATGGTGCCCGCTAAGACCTGTGGCTCTTCGCTATCCAGAGGAAGGACTGGTTGGGAGACCTGCTACGGAGCTTGGAAACTGTGCTTGGGCAGAGTGACCACGAAATGGGGCCGGATGGCGAGGCCAGGAAGGGGTACCAGTAAGAACTGGCTGTATTGGAGCTTCCGGAGGCAGCTGACTTTCCAGGACACTGGTTGGATCGGAAGTCCCTTGGGAGGCGGTATCTGAAGGGCAGAGGAGTCCCAGTTGAAGGCTGGGCGGCTCCTCAAGAAGGAAATTGTGATGGCCCATCTATAAGGAGCGGTCCGTCCCCACGGGCAGACGAGCCGGCGTGGAACTATAGGCCTGGCTCAACAGAGTTGACGGCTTGTGCTTAGCAGGAAAAAGAGGGTTTATAATCTTTGGAGCAGATTATCTTGAGGGACTACAAGGATGTAGCGAGGCACTGTGCAGGGAGAAGCAGGCCAAAGCTCATCTGGAGGCTCAACCTGGCTACTGGGTTTAAAGACAACAAAAAATCCTGCAAATATATGAAACGGAGGACTAAGGAGAATCTCCATCCTTTCTGGATGACCAAGGGGAAACCTAGTTACGTAAGGATGAGGGAAAAGGCTGTAGATGTGGTTTACCTTTGACCTCAGTAAGGCTTTAGCGGCAATACCGGTTGTTCTCTGGATACCACAACATTCTGGTGGAAGGGGAAACTGGCTGCTCGGAGCAGGATGTGGCCTTCGCTATCGCATGAGGAAACTGGTTGGCGACCTAGCTACGGGCCCAGACTTGTGATGAATGGAGTCAAGTCGATGGAGGCCGGTCACTAGTGGATGCACCCAGGGTACTGGAACTGGCGGAGGAGCTGGCCGAGCCGCTTTCCATCATTTAATCGGCAGTCCTTTATCGGGGGAGGTCCCAGTTGACTGAGCGGCTAGCCAATGTGCACCCATCTATAAGAAGGGCTGCAGGGCATGACACCAAGCTAAGTGCCTGTCAGTTTGATCTGCTCAGTGCCAGGAAAGGCTCATGGCAGCAGATCTGGATAGGCTTGAGTCATGGGCACTTGCAGGGTCAAGCAGGCGATCAAGGCCCAAGTCAGCCGGGTCCTGAAACGCAGGTCCTGGGGCGCGAACCTGATCTCCTTCAAGCAGAGCTACAGGCTTGGTGAGATGAGTGGCTGGAAAGGCTGCCTGGCAGAGAAGGACCTGGGAGTACTGGTTGATAGTCGCTGAATATGAGCCAGCAGTGTGCACAACAGGTGGCCAAGAAACTGGCCAACAGCATCCTGGCCTGCATAAGAAGCAGTGTGGCCAGCAGGTCTAGGGCCCAAGTGATTGTGGTGAATGCCGGCAAATCTGGTTGAGGCCGGTCACCTCGAGTCCTGTGTTCAGTTTTGGGCCGGTCCTCGCTATCAGGAAGGACATGGACGTGCTCCGAGTGCACCCTCAGTAAGTTTGCAGATGACACCAAGCTAAGTGCGTGTGTCGATCTGCTCGAGGGAGGACAAGGTCCTCTGCAGGAGGATCTGGATGAGCTGGAGCGATGGGCTGAGGTCAACTGTATGAAGTTCAACAAGGCTCAAGTGCCGGGTGACCTTATCGCTCTCTACAGTTACCAAGGAGGCTGTAAAGAGCTGGGAGATGTGTGGTCTGTTCTGCCTACGTGCCTGGTGACCTGGGAGTATTGGGGGATAGTCGGCTGAATATGAGCCAGCAGTTTTAGGTTGGCCATGTTAGGCCAACAGCATCCTGGCCTGCATACCAGAAGCAGTGTGGCCAGCAGGTCTGGAACGTGATTGTGCCCCTGTACTCGGCTCTGGTGAGGTCCGCACCTCGAGTCTGTGTTAAAGACGTTTAGATGTAGAGCTTAGCAGGATATGGTTTACGTGCTGGAGTACTTAAGGGTGACCAAGCTGGTGAGGGGTCTGGAGTCCTCGATGATCTTGAGGTCTGGGCTTGTTCCAGCCTAGAAAGGCTCTGGGGCGACCTTACTGTGATACTGTGAAATGTTACCAAGCGAGGCTGTAGAGAGGTGAACGTTGGTCTGTTCTCCTACGTGCCTGGTGACAGGATACTCAGGTTGAATGGGCTAAATTGCGCCAGGGATATTTGTTCTTAGGAAGTACTTCTTTAAGGGTTATTAAGCATTTGGAACGGGCTGCCCAGGAGGTGGTGGAGTCAAAGTCCCTGGAGGTCTTACTGAAGGGAAACTTAGCGATACTGGTTTAGTTAATTTTTTTATTTATTTTTTTTTCCAAGCTCTGCATAACATTTGATATGTGATACTGTGTTATTATTTGGGGCCAGTTATGCTTTACAGCTTACCAGCTGTAGTTTCCCAAATGAGTTATATAGTAATTTTGCAGAGTGGTTTCAAATGGAGTCCTTGCACTAGCACTTCTCTCTATTTTTAAACAAAAATCTGTGAGTATTTTGTTGAATCATGATCTTTTAATTAGTTTATTTAAACAGTACCAATTATCTGTCATCAAAGAATTCTTCAAAGTAATGTATCGTATATCTTCAAGAATGGTTTAAACATTTGTAAACAGCAGCTAAGCCATCTAGAACATAAAACTGGTGTAACAAAGATATTGCTTTTCTTAACAGGAGGATTGTTGCAAGGTTGACTAGAAATTTTATCTATTAAAGTCTCATTCAATTTATTACCATGGTATGTATCGTCTTGGAAAGATCTGTATTATCATGTTTTTGTGGAAGATGAAAACAAACAAACAAACAAACAATGATTCAAACATTCAAACCTATCTTTTGATTGACTGTTCATGGATCAAATGGAACAGTAAATCATGAAGTAGTGGAAAACAAGCAGAGATCTCATCTGCATAAGCGTATTCTCTGCATCCATTTTCCATTAGTGATCTTTTGTCCATTGGGAACTAATTGAACTATTTCTGCTTTAAATGCTATGTCTTATCAACTTCCATGGACTTTGAACAAAACAAGATTCCTATATCATCTCAACAGAATGTAGATTTGAACTTCAATTCTTGCAACCTAATATGAAACTTTGTGATCATTGTGCTTTGCAGAGAATTCATTAATTTGCTTTTTGTTTTCATTGTTATCACATAATATTGATAATAAGTAACTCAGTTTAATTCCAATGCTATATTTTTTGGAAACTGAAAGACTTGGATAAAAACAAGTCTTCTCTATGTTTGCAATCTTTATATTTCCACAGCATTTTGTCATTCAGGTTCATACTGATACAGTTCAGTTCCGTATGTAATAATTATTGCCATTATCTAAAGGTAAAAATAGATATACTCTTTCTGGATTTTACTACGGCATTTAATACTGTCTGTTAGATGTATCTGGACAAATTGTAAAACCTGTGAGATAA
Source organism: Anser cygnoides (assembly GCF_040182565.1). Lineage (NCBI taxonomy): Eukaryota > Metazoa > Chordata > Aves > Anseriformes > Anatidae > Anser > Anser cygnoides. Next base: position 160,063,045 of record NC_089873.1, on the reverse strand, counting down.
AGAACAGGTACACAAATGACTCTGTGCATAGCATTGGCTGAATATGTAGATCAAATTATTGTGAATGGGATTACATCTTCCCTAGTGTACATTACTTTTTCCTCTTATCGAAGAGACATGATATTTTTATCAGTTTCATTTTCTTATCAATCTGGATGCAGGACTATGTGCATTCAGTGAATTTGCACGTAGCATGAAACTGGAAGGTGTTGTCTTGAAGGATGAGAGGCCTGCAACGACTAGATAGACTGGAGCATTGGGTAATCATCAGTGGTATGAAGTTCAACAAAGGAAGGACCCATGATGGGTTTTGCACCTGGGATGTAGTAATGCCAGATGCACAGGTTACAGACTGGCAGAGGATTGACTAGGACATAACTCTATTTTGATTCTTCACATGAGTCATGCCCTGGACCTAACACTTAGACTTTTATAATGTAAATTGGAGTGACAAATATATATTTTTAGAAGCTTCAGATGTGATTTTAGTCAAAATTAATTTGCCTAAACTGTAGTTAGGATTGGCTAGTGGCATCTGAATATTGTATACAGTGCTTCTACCATGGGGCCTGCTTGTATAAAAGGATGTTAAGATAATTGAACAGTGCTCTTGCAAATCAGCAATTTGAGGCAACAGGGATAACTCAAGGTTGAAAGGAAGTGGCTCTATGAGTATGCAGATTGAGATGTCTCTAGGATTAGACAAATCATATCCTGAAGAGGGCTTATTTTCTTTTAGTGACTTCCTGAGGAAAGTGGAGACTGCCAGTCTCTTCTTTTGAGTTTAAGACATTAATTGTGCTATGTAGGACGCTCTTTATGGGAGCAGCAGAAAGTTGCACTAAAGGAGGTTCAGATCCGATATTGGTCTTGAAAGCTTCTTTCAACATGTGAGGGTGGCTAAAACTGAAACCTCTCAAATTCAGTTTTGGAATTGATATCTCCATGCCTGTCAGTGTTATTTTGGATTTTAATGACTTTGAAAATATGTTTTAATTTTGCTTTGCTTAGCTTTGCCTGAAGTGGTCAGTCAGTTGGACTTGATGATCTTTATAGGTCCCTGCCAACTGAACTGTTCTATTTTAATTCTGATTCTATTAGATCTTTTCCAAAATTCACAACCGATATTAGGATGAAAGTTGTTAGAAAATATACAGAGAATCCCAGTTCTTATTCCAAACAATGCAAAAGATCAACAAGATTTCTTTTCTCTTTTTAATATAATGCCATCACAAAGCTATCTTAGTATTTAAAATGCTGCAGTAGGAACCTAACCTATGGAATTTAGTCTTTTGGAATCTATTACAATCATCCTTCAAAAATGTTGGGTATTAAATAATAAAATCCACCATGAAATTAAACACTTTGTGCTGGAAATAAGTATTTACCTTTTTCCAAAAATATAACACTAATTACCACTTAAAGACTCCCTTCCTGACAGCCATTTTCCACAAAAGCATTTATAATATACTAGCAGGTTAGATTGTCAACTTGTTTCCTAATGAGTGTTTGAATTCATAGTAACCAAAATTCCTAGTAATTTTTCAGCTGGTTAGTGTTTTTTTTGTTTGTTTGTTTTTTGTATTTTTTTTTACTTTTCAAGCTTAATTTTTTAATATGTGGAAGGAATTAGTGATATGCAGTCTCCTGTGAGAAAGTTTAACATGTCTCTGAAGTGCCTACGCATTTAATTTTAAAAGCAAAAATACCTTGATATCATTATTTGAAAGTGAATTATAAGAGTGTTTCAGCCAACCTGCAGAAGACAGAGAACATGAATAATAAAATGTAAAGTGGAATAATGAGGATAAAAACTGTACAAGAAATGGTATAGCCTTATCCTGATGGCAACATTTCCATTACATTTGGAGCCAGCTTGATCTGAGGAATTCATGATTACCATTGTTAATTTGGTATAATTATAGCTATTTTAATCTGAACAAACCTCTTGTGAACAAACCTTTCAGATTTCTGAATATACAGTCCAATTTAGTTGTTGGTGAAAACTATGCTGGATATGGCAATCAGTCCTATATGTTATATATAACGTTATCTATTCAAATTAGCAAAGAAACTCTATCTAATTTCTGAGATATGTGAATGTACACTTTTTGACTTCTATTTTTCAAAACAAAGGATAGAATTTATATTAGCATGAAATTGATAATAGTTGCAATTAATACTGAATTCTGTGTAATTAAACAACCAACCAAAAAGAGAAAAGCTCTGTTTCCTTATTTTTAATAATAATAATAATAATAATAATAATAATAATAATAATAATAATAATAATAAAGGACGAGGAAAAGTTGTTATAATACTGTTTTTACAAAATGAATTTGATTAAAATACCAAAAAATCAGTTAATGTACCATGTCTGTCTTTATTTCTGTATTTAAGGGCTCTGACTGTAGTACTAGTATTGCGGTGATGTCTTTCCATACTTGAAAGAACACTACTACTATATTTATGTTTAATTTTTGGGGGGATTCTATTTTTACATCCCTAAAAATAATTTTTTTGCCTTCATATCTTGAGTTTCTTTGTTGCCATCTCTGTCCTCATTCTCACCTTGGATGAACAGATAGATTCAAATTTATTTTACATAAATTGTCATGTCTTTATGAACCTTTATTAACTAATTATTATTTCTGACATGACAATCTAAGGATATATCAGAACAAGCTCCTTAAATGATATTTCTCTAGTTAGGAGACCACAATCAGTGTGTTACTTCTTAAACAACTAGCATAACTGGACAGTACTCTGTCTAGGAATTTTAAATAAACTGCTTCAATTAAAAAAACAACACATTTTGAAACAAAAATACATATTCATAAATAACTAATGTTATCAATAATCAGTGAATTTTCATTACACATACATTAATATAACATGTATTTTTCATTCAACATATGTTTTGTTTGAAACTTTTGTTTTAAAACTCTAGGAAGCAGTCATGTGTGTTCCTAGTAATAGAGTATACTGTCCAGCTATGCTAGTTGTTTAAGAAGTAATGATTGTGGTCTCCCTTTCCCCTAATATTTTCTTGTTTTTATATCAGATGGCATGTCAGAAATAATAATTAGGTTAATAAATTATGTCCTTACTGTGACTTAATCATCTGTTCACAAGGTGATGTAAAATGAGGACAGAGATTCAACATTATGAAAACTCAGCAGACTGAAGAAAATAAAAATAATAGGGAAATAAAAAAAAAAAAAAGAATCCCAAAGCTCCCCTATGCTCTTAAGTAGTAGTGTTCTTTCAAGTATGGAAAGACATCTGACGCATATCATACTACAGTGGCTGTACAGAAATAAAGACAGACAGCATAACATACATGGTAAATCAAATTCATTTTGTAAAAATATTATAACAACTTTCTGTTCCTTTATTATTATTATGTACTATTATTATTATTATCTATTATGTATTAAACAGTATAAAGGAAATCAGAGCTTATGTCTATGTTTGGAATTGGTGATAGAAATTTAATCTGCTACATAACTTCAGTAAGCATTCATTTCCAGGCTACATATAAATTATCCTTATGTTTTGAGATACAAGTCAACAGTGTACATTCACATATTCTCTGTGAGTTTTATCGTGTTTGTTTCTGTTTTGTTTAAAAAAATACAGGAAGCTGCAACATATCTTTAACAAATAGCACTGATTGCCATATACTAGTTTTTACTAAAAAATAAAAATAAAAATGCAGTTTTCAGAAATCTGATATTTCTCCATTTGCATTAATAGCTGAAGAGTAATATCAAATGTAATAACACCAGCTACACTGGTGGAAAGAGCAGTAGCTATTCAGATCATTTGGAAACTGCCCTATTTAGAATACTTTCTCACAAGAGGTTTGTTCAGATCCTAATGCACTTTAATTTTACTTGGCTTCATATGTTCTCTGTCAATATCTGTCAGTTTTCTGCCTTGGCTGGAAACACTGTAATTCACGATGTTGCCAAATAATGATATCAAGCTAGTATTTTTGCTATTTACAGTTAAATGCGTAGGTTATTCCATACATGATTAAACTTTCTTCTTCCAATCATATCACTAATTCCTTCCATGTCAGTATTAATTAAGCTTGAAAAGTAATGCAAAAAAAAAAATAATTTTGTGTTTGGAATTCTTGGAAAATTCTTGTCTTTCTTGAGCACACTGAACTACCCAAATCTAACCTGCTGCACAGATTTCTATGGGATTTCACTGGTAACTACCTTAAGGAGCGTAACAGTCTGTTATTCAATTAGTGTTCATCTCCTATGTTAAATCAAGTTTTTCCAACCACAAGACTGTTTTCCCTGTTATCTCATGGTGGATGAATTTCTTACAGAGTCTTTTTGAAGGACACCATGTCAAAACTTTCTAGGGAATGGTAAGACTACCAAGTTTTATTTACTTTATCAGCATGTTTGTCAGCATTCTCAGAGAGCTCTGATAGCTTTGTGATGTCATCACTCTGAGGGAGAAAAGAAATGTTAACTCTTGGTGTGATTTGCATTGTATGAATATACCAGTCGATTCTCATGTATATTTTCTAACAATTTCATAATATTCATTGTGACATTTTGGAAAAGATCTAATAGAATCAGAATTATTTAGAACAGTTCAGTTGGCAGGGACCTATAAAGATAAATCATAGTCCAACTGACTGACCACTTCAAAAGGGCAAAGCAAAGCAAAAGTTAAAACATATTTTCAAAGTAAAATAAAATAAAATCCAAACACGTCTTGAAAACTGACAGTGAGATGGAGATTCAGTTGCCAACTGAAGCCAGTTTCAGTGTTGATATGCCACCCTCACATTAAAGAAGCTTTTCTTAATATCGGATCTGAACCTATGTTAGTGCAACTTTCATACCTCCCGAGCGTCCTATAGCACAATTAATGTCTTAAACTCAGGGAGAAGAAGAATGCAGTCATCCTCAGGAAGTCACTAGAGAGAAAATAAGCTCTTCAAGGATATGATTTGTCTCCAGATCCTAGAGACATCTAAGTGTTCATAATCTGTAGAGCCACTGAAAATTCATTGAGTTCAACCTGTTTTACCAGTTTCATTGCCCTCTTCTTGACACTGTTTTCAAATCCTCTCTCATACAACAGGCCCCTTTTTATACTGTGGAGAGTGAGCAACTCTGTATAGGCAATATTCAAATTGCACTACTAAAATGCTACATCTGAAGCTTCTAAAAATATATATTTGTCTCAATTTACATTATAACAGTCTAAGTGTTAGGTCAGATGTAAATGTGAAGAATACAGTTTGCCCTCTTGGCTGCCAGGTAACTGACTCATGCTGTCAAAGCAAAGAAAAAAAAGAGATCCCTTTCCCTGTTATTGTTGATATAGTCACTCCTCTGCCAGAGTCAAGGACTGTCTTTCATGCTACACGTGCAAATTCACCCATACATTTTCCTTTGATGAATGAACCACTGATGATTACCCAATGCTCCAGTCTATCTAGATTCCTCTGATAAGAGCCTCTCACAGGGAAGATTCCAATATTAAATAATTTGACTTACATTTTAAAATGCTATGCATCATCCAGATTGTTCATAAAAATGTTGAACTTGTTTTACCTAGCAATACATCTGGAAACTCCAGTAATTTACACTTTGCCAGATGTAGCTTCAACCATTTGAAGATACTGACTGCACCTTTCAGCTCTTTAAATAATTGGCAATAATCATTCTTACGGAAGTGCACTGTGTACCTGTGAATGACAAAATGCTGTGGAAATATAAAGGATGCAAACGTGAAAGACAGTATCTCCAAGTCTTTCAGTGGAAAATCCAGAAAGTAATATGTATATCTGGAATTTTTCAAATATTATTATTACATAGGATTAGTACAATGAAACCTCACAAGAATGAATTCCTTGAAAATACATTCTTTGTAATAAAACACAAGAAATGCTGTTTTTATATACAGCATTCTCGTTTGAGATGATATAGGTAAGCATTGGTTCAAAGTCCATGGAAGTTGATTAAGAATATTTTCATTAAAGAAGTAATTAGACAATTAGTTTATGTGATCAACAAAACAAAAATGGATGCAGAGAATGTTGTGGGAATGAATCTCTTGTCAAAGTCAGAAATGATGGCAAATATGATTTCATTTTTTTTTAAAGCTCAGGAAAAATATGAAGTTCAAATCTACATCTGTTGAAGGGAATTTTTTGTTTGTTTGTTTGTTTGTGTTTTAAACATAGCTTTAAAGCAGATAATAAGATCATTTTCCCAATGGAAAAAGATCAGACATACCATGGTAACCCTGAATGAGACTCTACGCTTATGCAGATAAAATCTCTGCTTGTTTTCCACTACCTTCATATTTCCTGTTCCATGTTGATCCAGAAAAGTCAATATCTTTGTTACATGTTTGAATCATTTGGATTGTTTTCCCTGCTATTTTTTTCCACAAATGTTACCAATTATTCCACAATACGATATACTGCAATTCTGAGTTCAACATGTACTGTAAAAAATCTTTTGCAACAATGGCGCTATGGTTGAAAAAGTTTCTTGTTCTGAGTATAAAAATAGAGAGAATGCATAGTTTACAAACGTTTAAACATTCTTGAAGAAATTACGATAACATTACTTTGGGAAGAATTCTTTGATGACAGATAATTGGCCCCTGTTTAAATAAAAATCTTCACATTCAAATGTTATGCAGAGCTGAAAAAAAAAATAAATCAAAAAAAATTATCTCATATGCTCAGCAAGAGCAAAATCCATATCACAGTATCACAGTATCACAGATTTCTAGGTTGGAAGAGACCTCAAGATCATCGAGTCCAACCTCCGACCTAACACTAAGTACTCCACTAAACCATATCGCTAAGCTCTACATCTAAACGTCTTTTAAAGACCTCCAGGGATGGTGACTCCACCACCTCCCTGGGCAGCCCGTTCCAATGCTTAATAACCCTTTCGGTAAAGAAGTACTTCCTAACATCCAACCTAAAACTCCCCTGGCGCAATTTTCGCCCATTCCCCCTCGTTCTGTCACCAGGCACGTAGGAGAACAGACCAAACCCCACCTCTCTACAGCCTCCTTTAAGGTAACTGTAGAGAGCGATAAGGTCGCCCCTGAGCCTTCTCTTCTCCAGGCTGAACAACCCCAGCTCCCTCAGCCGCTCCTCGTAGGACTTGTTCTCCAGACCCCTCACCAGCTTGGTCACCCTTCTCTGGACTCGCTCGAGCACGTCCATGTCCTTCCTGTAGCGAGGGGCCCAAAACTGAACACAGGACTCGAGGTGCGGCCTCACCAGAGCCGAGTACAGGGGCACAATCACTTCCCTAGACCTGCTGGCCACACTGCTTCTTATGCAGGCCAGGATGCTGTTGGCCTTCTTGGCCACCTGGGCACACTGCTGGCTCATATTCAGCCGACTATCAACCAATACTCCCAGGTCCTTCTCAGCCAGGCAGCTTTCCAGCCACTCATCTCCCAGCCTGTAGCTCTGCTTGGGGTTGTTGCGCCCCAGGTGCAGGACCCGGCACTTGGCCTTGTTGAACTTCATACAGTTGACCTCAGCCCATCGCTCCAGCCTATCCAGATCCTCCTGCAGAGCCTTCCTGCCCTCGAGCAGATCGACACACGCACTTAGCTTGGTGTCATCTGCAAACTTACTGAGGGTGCGCTGGACGCCCTCATCCAGATCATCGATAAAGATATTAAAGAGGACCGGCCCCAGTACCGAGCCCTGGGGGACACCACTAGTGACCGGCCTCCAACCAGATTTGACTCCATTCACCACAACTCTCTGGGCCCGGCTATCCAGCCAGTTTCTAACCCAGCGAAGCGTACGCCAGTCCAAGCCCCGAGCAGCCAGTTTCTTGAGGAGAATGTTGTGGGGAACTGTGTCAAAAGCCTTACTGAGGTCAAGGTAAACCACATCTACAGCCTTTCCCTCATCCACCAAGCGCGTCACTTGGTCATAGAAGGAGATCAGGTTCGTCAAGCAGGACCTGCCTTTCATAAACCCATGCTGACTGGGCCTGATCGCCTGCTTGCCCTGCAAGTGCCGCGTGATGACCCTCAAGATAATCTGCTCCATGAGCTTTCCTGGCACTGAGGTCAAACTGACAGGCCTATAGTTCCCCGGGTCTGCCCTGCAGCCCTTCTTATAGATGGGCATCACATTGGCTAGCCGCCAGTCAACTGGGACCTCCCCCGATAGCCAGGACTGCCGATAAATGATGGAAAGCGGCTCGGCCAGCTCCTCCGCCAGTTCTTTCAGTACCCTCGGGTGCATCCCATCCGGCCCCATCGACTTGCGCACATCCAAGTTCCGTAGCAGGTCGCCAACCATTTCCTCATGGATAGCGAAGGCCACATCCTGCTCCCCATCCCCTTCCACCAGCTCAAGGCACTGGGTATCCAGAGAACAACCGGTATTGCCGCTAAAGACTGAGGCAAAGGCGGCATTAAGCACCTCAGCCTTTTCCTCATCCTTAGTAACTAGGTTTCCCCTCGCATCCAGTAAAGGATGGAGATTCTCCTTAGTCCTCCGTTTCGCGTTGATATATTTGTAAAAGGATTTTTTGTTGTCTTTAACGGCAGTAGCCAGGTTGAGCTCCAGATGAGCTTTGGCCTTTCTAATTTTCTCCCTGCACAGCCTCGCTACATCCTTGTAGTCCTCCTCCGTGGCCCGCCCTTTTTTCCAAAGATTATAAACCCTCTTTTTTCTGCTAAGCACAAGCCGCAACTCTCTGTTGAGCCAGGCCGGTCTTCTTCCACGCCGGCTCGTCTTTGGACACGTGGGGACGGACCGCTCCTGTGCCATCACAATTTCCTTCTTGAGGAGCGCCCAGCCTTCCTGGACTCCTCTGCCCTTCAGAACCGCCTCCCAAGGGACTCGTCCAACCAGTGTCCTGAGCAGCTCAAAGTCAGCCCTCCGGAAGTCCAATACAGCAGTTTTACTGGTCCCCTTCCTGGCCTCGCCAAGAATAGAGAACTCTACCATTTCGTGGTCACTCTGCCCAAGACAGTTTCCGACCACCACATCTCCCACCAGTCCTTCTCTGTTTGTGAAGAGAAGGTCTAGCGGGGCACCACCCCTGGTAGGTTCGCTGACCAGCTGCGTCAGGAAGCTATCTCCCACGCTCTCCAGAAACCTCCTAGACTGCTTTCTCTGTGCCGTGTTGTGTTTCCAGGATATGTCCGGGAAGTTGAAGTCCCCCACGAGGACAAGCGCCGACGATTTTGCAACTTCTGTCAGTTGCCTATAAAACTCCTCATCCGTCTCTTCATCCTGGTTCGGCGGTCTATAACAGACCCCGACCAGGAAGCTAGCCTTGCCGGCCTTCCCGCGGATCCTAACCCACAGGGATTCAACCTTATCATTCCCAGCCTGGAGTTCCACAACATCAAAAGATTCTCTAATGTAGAGAGCCACGCCACCACCCCCTCTGTGCTGCCTGTCCCTCCTGAAGAGCCGATAGCCAGGCATTGCAGCACTCCAGTCGTGGGAGCGGTCCCACCACATCTCCGTGATGGCAACCAAGTCGTAGCCTGCCTGCTGCACGATGGCTTCCAGCTCCTCCTGTTTGTTACCCATGCTGTGTGCATTAGTGTAGATGCACTTCAGCTGGGCCATCGCCTTCTTCCCCGGCCTAGCCATTGTTTCCCCCGACACAGCTCCAACAAGCCTTGTTTGAGCCCCGTCCCCCTTCTTACCTAGTTTAAAGCGCTCTCTATGAGTCCCGCCAGCTCCTGGCCTAGGATCCGTTTTCCCCTTGGAGATAGGGACCCATCTGGGGCCATCAGGCCAGGTGCTGAGTAAAGCTCCCCATGGTGAAAAAAACCCAAAATTTCTGTGCTGACACCAGCCTCTGAGCCACCTATTAACCACGCGAGCTTTCCGTGTCCTCTCCGTGCCTCTCCCTTCCCCCGTAGGGATGGACGAAAACACCACCTGCACTCCCACTCCCTCCACCAATCGTCCCAGCCCCCTATAGTCCTGTTTGATAGCCTTGAGGCTTCTCTTTTCAAAATCGTCACTGCCAGCCTGGACTATCAAAAGCGGGTAATAGTCAGAGGGGCGAACCAGGTTTGGAAGCTTCCTGGTAATGTCTCTGACCCTGGCCCCAGGGAGGCAGCAGACTTCCCTATGTGTGGGGTCAGGCCGACAAATAGGGCCCTCCGTTCCCCTGAGGAGGGAGTTGCCCACAACAATCACCCTTCTTTCTTTCTTGGTGGAGGCAGTCCTGAGGCGTGGAGTCAACTTCCTCACCTCAGGCATCCTCCTGGGTAGGCTTCCTACCTCATCCTCACCCACCGGTCTCTCCAGCTCCAGGGCCTCAAACCTATTGTTCAAGGGCACCTGGGAAGGCGGCACCGGAAGGGGAGGGCATCTCCTGCGAGGTCGAGCAGGGACCTGTCTCCATTCCTCCTCAACTCGCAGGTCCCCTCCCTTTGCCTGATGGCGACAGGGCAGGGGGCCCACCCCCCCTTGAAGCGTCTCTCCCTGGTCCCCCTCCCTCCGGTCCTGCAGGGAGTCACTCCACCAGTCTATCTCCCACTCGCACTCCCTGATATCCCTCAACCTCTGCACCTCCTCCTTGAGCTCCGCCACCATGCGGACCAGGTCGTCCACCTGCTCGCACCTCATGCAAGCAGTCTCTCTGCCTCCCGCCGATGGCAGCAAGAGGCTCAGACACTCCCCGCATCCGGAGACCTGAACTGCCGCATGTTTGGGCGGGCAGTCGGTCTGGGTGTATACTGACTTCCTAGAGAAAGCACCATGCCTGGTGGAGACCATTGCAGCCCAGCTGACGGGAGAGTGCCCTTGGAGGAGTTGTCCCTATGGGCGGGTGTGAGCGCTCCACCCTTCCTGCCCTTCCTGCCCGCGCTCACTGCCTCGCTAACTGCTGCATCACTCCCCCCGTGTCACTCCCTGTTTGCCGGCCCTGTTCGTCGCGCTCCCTAAGGGCTGCCTTTGAAAGGCCGGAGGGAGGAGCTGTCGCTGACGCTGCTGGCTCCGCCTACGCCTCGTCAGCCTCCCTCACGAGGGCTGCCGGTGCCTGGCGGCTCCCTCATGTAGGCTCGATGCCCGAAAAATAGCCCTGCCTGTCCCGATCCCGCGCTCCGTTGCAGCACGCGTCTGCCCCGGAGCCGGTCGCCTCGGCAAGTGAATTTCAATTACTCCCAGTGCATACAGAGACTTTTGAAAGCAAACAATCAATCAAACAAACAAAAACCCACTGATCACAGAAGATGATGCTATGGATTGCAATTGTTAGTCTCTGGACTCGAAAAGAAAGATGCAACAGGAGTCCGTGTGTAGAGTGAACAGTGCTATGTGCATAATGTCCATGCTATTTAGTTTCTGAGCATTTTCTTTCTGGACTAACTCTAATCTATGAATAATATACTTCTGGGCAGTTTAGCAAATTCTGTGTGGTTCTGGATATCAGTTTTTAATTTAGTTTCAGCATAAAATAATTACATTCAGATGCTTCAAGACTTCATCTAAATCAAAAGATAGGGACAATCATGATATTCACAACACAAAGTGTGCCTCTGCTCTGAATTTAAACACTCCAATGCAGAGTCATCTCTTGGTTGCATCTGTACAGTTAAGATATGTTATAGACTGTTTCACTAGAGATCTAGCCGGAGCAATCCAAAATTAACCTGGATAACAGTCTTGAAGTGCCTGGCCATCTTATGTAGCAGAATTAATGCAGTTTATTATTATTATTATTATTATTATTATTATTATTATTAACAATAATAATAACAATAGTAATAATAATAATAATATTTTTTTCCCTGCAAAGGAGGATTTTCAAGACAGTTGTAGAGAAGAGAATGAGACAATTTGACTCTGTTTTGGGGGGAGATAATAGTTTAGTTCTCTCTCAAATTAAGTAGAGCTGAGAACTAAAGTCTTGTATGTTAATGGAAATGTTGTGGTTTAACCTGGCCAGCAGCTAAGCACCACAAAGCCATTCACTCACCCTCCCCTTTCCCCTTCTGGGATGGGGGAGAGAATCAGAAAAAAAATGAAGCCTGTGGGTTGAGATAAAGACAGTTAATTAGGACAGAAAAGAAAGGAAAATTATTAATAATAATAATAATTAATAATAATGTGTACAAAACAAGTGATGCACAATGCAATTGCTCACCACCTGCTGACCGATGCCCAGCCTATCCCCGAGCAGCCAGTCCCTGCATGAAGGGATGAAAGACATGGACTCCTGATGGCTCTTGAACAGGAGACCCTTGTTGCCCTTTTTCACTACTACATATATTAACCCCATAGCCCCATGTGCTGTCCACGCGCCCGAATCTGTCATACAATTGGTTAGAGACCCTCAGACACGTGCCTCGAGCCAGCCAGCAATTGGCCACTGCCCAAAGCTCATCTTTAACACTGTAGCCAGTTTACTTTATCTCGACCTTGCTCAAGTTTTTGTTTCTACCGCTTGTTTCCTCATTATCTCTAATTCAGGGACGTGTGAAACAGTGCGAAGCCACGTGTGAATTCCTTTCCCACAATTCCCCCTTTTTTATTTTCAACCAACCAAATGCTTTCTATAGATTTTTCTATCAATCATCGCAAACTTTGCAATAAGCATGGTACAGTAAGCAACAGGGTAAGAATCACAGAATCGCAGAATTACAATTGTAAAGTAGCGTGCCTACTAGAATCTACATCAGTCAACAAGCCACTAAGCGCTAGGGATGTTGCTTCGCAGCGATGCTGCATCTCACTCGCACAGCACAATCACACAATCACGCAAAGAGGCCTCTTGCACTTCTCATTCATACCACAAGAAAATATCACTTAAAATAATTTGTCCGTGGCTTCAGGAGGTCCTTGTCTACTTTCATGGTGAGTGTCTGAGTGGAGACCCCTCCGAGGAAAATGCTCGGGGTGCACCTAGGGGCGTCTGTTCCACAGTCAATCCCACAGCCAAGTAGAGTGGCTCCTGGCGCAAGGAATGATGCTATTATAGTTTTGTATAATTACACCAAAGAGATGCATTGCAATAAGGAGCAAGTGTGGCGCTGACCATTTGTTTCATGATTTGGTTTTTGCCCGAGCAATTGAACCTTACACATGCTGTTGCTGTTACACATCCCAGAATATCTAATTCCTGTGGCCCCAACGGGACTATCAGTAATTGGACCACCCAACCATCCCAGTTGTTCATTGCCTCTCTGGAGGCATCTCCTATATCTGAGAGGTTCCACCCCCACCCTCAAGGTGTGGCCCTGTCGATGTGCTGCTAACCAAATTTGTCAGATCCTTATCTTCTAGCAGAATCCCAACTAGGCAAGTCGTGAATGGATTTCCCACGCTGGCCATAGACAGACACATATGGTTTTGTCTGGTCATGTTGGCGAGGGTGACCCAGATGTTTCGTCTGGGCTGGACTGAGACACAGGAGGTGCCGAAGCTGCAGAGGCGGACGAGGATGATGGTCCCAACCACGGTCGCACGCCACAAGCCGGCACCCGTCATGGTCCTTGTCCTGTGGAAACACAAGCGTACCCTTGCCCCCAGGTTATTAAGCAATATGGTCCTTCCCACCCCTCAGTATCCAGATTTCTCATCATAACCATCACTTTTCCTGTTGGACCGGACGTTAGTCCTGATTCCACTGATGTAAAATGCTTAATTATAGGTGGTATTTCTTCGTATTGAAAAGGTAGTGCCAAATGATTCATGACATATACCACTTTGTTTAATCTATTCTGCGGGGTCTCCTGTGTCTCCCCCTTTTTCTGTTTTTCCAATAAGTCCTTTAATGTGCGGTGAACACGCTCTACTATTGCTTGTCCTGTGGGTGAGTGTGGGATGCCTGTTTTGTGAGTGATACCCCAGGTATGGAAAAAAATCCGCATAGAGCGGCTTGCATAAGCCGGGCCATTATCAGTTTTTATGTCTTTAGGGATTCCGAGGGTGGCGAAGGCCACATGGAAATGCGCCTGTACATGACTGCTTGTTTCTCTCATCATCACAGAGGCCCAGAGCGCGTGTGAAAAAGAATCTATGGACACGTGAATGTATTTTAGCCTCCCAAACTCGGGAATGTGAGTAATGTCAGTTTGCCAAATCTGAAGAGAAGAGAGGCCCCTAGGATTAACTGTAGTCAGTGGGCCTGATCGTTGTTGACAATCTGGGCAGGTCTGTACTATGAGCTTAGCATCTCCTATGGGGATGGCAAAATGTTTGGACAACGCTTTTGCAGCCTGGTGGAAGAATTGATGTGATAAATGAGCCTGGGACAATGTATTTGGCACTGGGACTTGCAATACAATGTTGGTCAATTGGTCGGCCCGGGCATTTCCTTCTGTAAAGAATCCCGGGAGTGTCGTATGACTTCTAATATGGATCACGCAATAAGGGTGGGTACGGTGCTCTACAAGAAATAATAACTCTATAAATTTTAAGAATAGTGGCTCATTCTGGATGTGTTTGATCTGAGATCTTTCAATTCGTTGTGCTACTCCTACTGCATAATGTGAATCAGACACAATGTTTAGTGGAGCCTGGTGCCATTGCCTGAATGCCATTGCTGCCGCATGTAATTCTACTATCTGAGGGGAACCCTATATTGTTTCTATCACATGTTGCCAGTGGTCTCCTTGTTCCCATGTGACTACAGCTTTTCCTGTTCTCCCTGACCCGTCTGTAAATACTGTTTGTCCTTGGACTGGGTGCCATCGATACAGCAGCTTGTCCTCAACCTGTACATTGTTAGAAAAGGTAAGCATTTTATGAGACAGGAGATGTATATCAAGCTGACCATTGAAACCTGAAAGGGCTGATTGTAGCTCTGAGCTATTCTGGAGGCACCAATCAAGGTAGTCTTTAACTATCGGAATGATAATGGATTTTGGCTCTTCTCCAGCCATTTCTATAATTCATTCTCTACCCTTCCTAATCAAATCTGAAAACATTTCAATGCGGGTGGCAAGAGTCTTTGTTGGTTGGTGGGGTAGAAACACCCATTCTAATAGCAGCAATGGGTCTGTTGCGTCAGAGTCCCACTGAGCAATAATAGCTAAAGGTTGTGGATTCTGGTTGCATATGTAGAGCTGAATGGGTAAATTTTCTGCTCGCCGCTGGCATTGTTGGGCAGAGATCTTCTCCTCTATATGGTTTAGTGCTGCCCTGGCTTCATTAGTCAGCCGGTGGGGCGCATTAATATCAGTGTCCCCTTTTAACAACTCGAACAGGGGTGCTAGTGTATGGTTGTCAATTCCGCATTGCGTTCTTATCCAATTTATATTGCCTATAAGCTTCTGGACATCATTGAGCGTGCAAATTTCCATTGTAATGGCTACATTTTGGGGTTGAATACTTTGCTGCAGTATCTTCCAGCCTAAATATTTCCAAGGCGCCTACATTTGAATTTTTTCCGGCACAATTTGTAATCCCTATTTCTGTAACTCTTGCCGCAGAACAGGCAGTACCTCTTGCGTTAAGTTTTCTGTCAGACTGGGGAGCAATATGTCGTCCGTATAATGATAGATGTATACGTGCAGGAATCATTTGCGTACAGGGCATAGTGCTCCTGCTACGTATGTTTGGCAAATTGTTGGGGAGTTTTTCATCCCTTGGGGCAGCACAGTCCAATGATACCTATCCATTGGTTCGGTCTTATTGATTTTTGGGACCGAGAACACGAATCGAGGAGCATCAGCAGGGTGAAGCAGAATAGTAAAGAAGCAGTCCTTTAAATCGATAAATACTATATTCCAATTTCGAGGAATCATAGCGGGAGAAGGTAATGCGGGCTGGGGAGCTCCCATGTCTTCCATTGCGTTGTTTATTTGACATAAATCGTGAAGTAATCGCCATTTTCCGCTTTTCTTTTTAATAACAAACATAGGTGAATTCCAGGGGCTGGTTGTGGGGGTAATGTGTCCCAGTTGTAACTGTTCTTGGACAAGTTCTTGGAGAGCAGTGACCTTTTCCGCAGGGAGCGGCAATTGATTCACCCACACAGGATTATTAGTCCTCCATGTGAGTCTCATGCGCGGTCCTTTGTCAATAGCCGCTATCGAAAATTTTCCGGAAAGCTCAGGATGAACTTGCCCTGTCCCATCACGTCCCTCCCCAGGAGACTGACAGGTGTGAGGGCAGCATGGAATCAAAGAATCATAGAATATCCCGAGTTGGAAGGGACCCATAAGGATCATCAAGTCCAACTCCTGGCACAGCGCAGGTCTGCCCAAAAGTTTAGACCATGTGACTAAGTGCACAGTCCAATCTCTTCTTAAATTCAGACAGGCTTGGTGCAGTGACTACTTGACTGGGTAGCCTGTTCCAGTGTGCAGCCACCCTCTCAGTGAAGAACCTCTTCCTGCTGTCCAGCCTAAACTTCCCCTGCTTCACACCGTTCCCACGGGTCCTGTCACTGGTGATAACACAGAATAGGTCATCTGCCTCTCCACTCCCTCTCGCGAGGAGGTTGTAGACTGCGATGAGGTCCCCCCTCAGCCTCCTCTTCTCCAGGCTGAACAGGCCAAGTGACCTCAGCCGCTCCTCATACGTCTTCCCCTCTAGGCCCTTCACCATCTTCGTCGCCCTCCTCTGGACACTCTCCAACAGTTTAATGTCCTTTTTGTACTGTGGTGCCCAGAACTGAACCCAGTACTTGAGGTGAGGCCACACCAGCGCAGAGTAGAGTGGGACAATCACTTTCCTCGACCGACTAGCAAGGCCGTGCTTGATGCACCCCAGGATACGGTTGGCCCTCCTGGCTGCCAGGGCACACTGCTGGCTCATATTCAACTTGCTGT
The DNA here is from genome assembly GCF_040182565.1 of Anser cygnoides. Taxonomy (NCBI): domain Eukaryota; kingdom Metazoa; phylum Chordata; class Aves; order Anseriformes; family Anatidae; genus Anser; species Anser cygnoides. Next base: position 160,046,257 of record NC_089873.1, on the reverse strand, counting down.
CAACCACAACCCCCAGATCCCTCTCTGCGGGGCTGCTCTCCAGCATCTCGTCGCCCAAGTCTGTACATATAGCCAGGGTTGCCCCGTCCCAGGTGCAGGACCCGGCACTTGCTTTTGTTAAACTTCATGTGGTTGGTGATCGCCCAGCTCACCAATCTGTCCAGATCTCTCTGCAAGGCCTTTCCACCCTCATCCGAGTCCACAACTCCTCCGAGTTTGGTGTTCTCGGCAAATTTGCTCAAAACACCTAGTCCTACATACAAATCATTTATAAAAACGTTGAAGAGGACTGGCCCTAAAATGGAGCCTTGAGGGACCCCACTAGTGACCATCCGCCAGCCAGATGTGGCCCCATTTACCACAACCCTTTGAGCCCTGCCCGTCAGCCAATTGCTCACCCACCGTATGATGTTTTTGTTTAGCTGTATACTGGACATTTTGTCCAGTAGGATCCTATGGGAAACCGTGTCAAAAGCCTTGCTGAAGTCCAAAAAGATCACATCAGCTGGTTGCCCTTGATCAACTAGATGGGTGATCTTATCATAAAAGAAAATCAAATTTGTTAGGCAGGACCTACCCCTCATGAACCCATGTTGGCTGGGACCAATGCCTGCATTGTCCCCCAGGTGCACTTCAATAACGTCAAGGATCATCCTCTCCATAATTTTACCAGGCACTGACGTGAGACTGACAGGCCTGTAATTGCTCGGGTCTTCTTTCTTACCCTTCTTGAAAATTGGCACAACATTTGCCAGCTTCCAGTCCAATGGGACCTCTCCAGATTCCCAAGATCGTTGAAAAATAATTGAGAGAGGTCCCGCGATGATGTCTGCCAGCTCTTTAAGCACCCTGGGATGAATCCCATCCGGACCCATGGACTTGTATGGAGCTAGGCGGAGCAGCAAATCCCACACATGTTCAGGGTCGGTTGGGAGTTTGTCTTTCCCACGGTCATGGTCCTCCAGCTCAGGGTACCCTGGGTCCCGAAGCCCATCATCAGCGTTGAAGACAGAGGTGAAGAAGGCGTTAAACGTCTCTGCTTTGCCTATGTCATTGTCTGTGAGGAGACCCTCCCCATCTAGTAGCGGACCTATGTTTTCTTTGGTTCTCCTTTTTCTGTTCACATAACTAAAAAAAAACTTTTTATTGTCTCCCACAGACATGGCCAGCTTCAACTCTAGTTGGGCTTTGGCCACACGAATTTTCTCCCTACAAACATGAGCAACATCCCTGTATTCCTTCCTCATCGCGTGACCCTCCTTCCAGCAGCCGTACACTGTCTTTTTTCACCTAAGCTCCAGCAGAAGTTCCCTGGTCAGCCAGGCCGGCCTTCTGCCCCACTTGCCTGACTTCCGATATTTTGGAATCATCTGATCTTGTGTTTTTAGGAGGCAGTGCTTAAAGATTGACCAACACTGATGGACGCCAATGCCTTCAAAAGCAGTTTCCCAGGGGACCATACTAATTAGTTCCCTGAGCAGCCTGAAGTCTGCTTTCCCCACATCCAGGGCTGAAGTTTTGGTGACAGTTTTCCTTCTTTCACCGTAAATTCTAAACTCAACCACTTCATGGTCACTATGACCGAGACGGCCGCCAATTGCCATGTCTCCCACAAGACCCTCTCTGTTCTCAAGGAACAGATCTAGGAAGGCGCCTTTCCTAGCTGGCTCTGTTAGCACCTGCACCAAGAAGTTATCATCTAGGTGCTTTATGAACCTCCTGGACTTGCTCGTGTTAGCCGTGTGGTGATCCCAGTTGACGTCTGGCAAGTTAAAATCCCCCATTAGGACAAGGTGAGTCGATCTTGAGGCATCTCTTAGTTTTGCAAAGAATAATTCATCGGCGTTGTCATCCTGGCCAAGTGGTCTGTAATAAGACTCCCACAACGACATCCCCTTTATTTGTTCGTCCCTTAATCCTTACCCAGAGGCTCTCAACTTTGCCATCGCCAACTTGAAGTTCCACACAGTCCAGCCCATTCTTCACATACATCACCACCCCACCACCTCGCCTACCCTGTCTGTCCCTCCTGAAGAGCCTGTAACCATCTATTGCAACACACCAGCCACAGGACTCATCCCACCAGGTTTCGCTTATGCCGATGATGTCGTAGCTGTGGGACTGGGCCAAGACTTCCAGCTCATCCATTTTATTCCTCATACTGCGTGCGTTTGTGTAGAAGCACTTCAAATGCGCCTCCCTACACGCAGCACCTTGTGTATCCGACCGAAGGGCCTCACTAGGACACAGTCCCTCTGATTCTAGCGCACCATCCCTTAGCTCATCACTGGCATGCCTGGTTTTATCCCCTTCCCCCTTCAACTCTAGTTTAAAGCCCTATCTATCAGCCCTGCCAACTCCTGAGCAAAAATCCTCACCCCTCTCTGAGAGAGGCGCATCCCATCTGGTGCCAGCAGGCCCGGGGTCACATAGACCTTCCCGTGATCGAAAAACCCAAAATTCTGCCGGTTGCACCAGTCCGGAAGCCATGTGTTAATGTGATGAGTCTGCTTGTCAGCTTCAATCCCTCCTATCGGAAGGACAGAAGCAAACACAACCTGTGCCCCTGATCCTTTAAGTAGTCGCCCCAAAGCCCTAAAGTCTCTTTTGATCGCTCTCGGACTTCTCGTTGCTACCTCGTCATTACCAGCCTGAAAGACCAGTAGCGGGTAGTAGTCGGTGGGCCGTACCAGGTGCTTGACTTTCTTAGTGAAGTCTCTCACCTGAGCCCCATGGAGGCAACAGACTTCCCTGTGGGTAGGGTCCGGTCAGCATATTGGGCCCTCTGTCCCTTTCAAAAGGGAGTCCCCCATGACAATAACCCTTCTTTCTTTTTTGACAGATGATGTAGCAATGGGGGGGATAGGTTGCCTTGCCTTAGTCACCCTCTCCAACCGGGACGGGCTTTCACCTGCTTCATTGTTCTGGTTGTCATGTTCTAGAGCTTCGTACCTGTTATATAAGGGTAGATAGGAAGGTGAGGTGGGCAGGGACAGGGCTCGCCTACCCCCCCTAACAGGGACCTTCCTCCATTCCCCCCCTTGGCTTAGGTCCCCTCCTGCCACCTGGCAGGATGAGGGAACTTTTGTCTTCTGCATAGCAGGAGACATTTGTGCTATGGCAGGCTCGTGAGTGTGTCTCAGAGAGGGTAGAGTACACCTCCACCAGTCAATTTCCCTCTCTGACTCCGTGATGCTTCTGAGCCTGCTCACCTCCTCCCGAAGCTCCGCTACCTGGCTGAGCAGCTCTTCAATCTGGGCACACCTCCCACAGGCATACCCCTCACCGCTGCTGTTGGATACCGACGGAAGACTCGGGCACACCCTGCAGCCCAAGACCTGGGTGGCTGCGTGTTCCCTCGAGCCCTCCGTCTGAGTAGCCACATCGGTGACAGCAGCTGGAGAGGCTGCAAGAGATGCGGAGGCCATGATTTTCTGCCTGGTTGATACCATGGCCAGGTTCCTTGCAGGCCGGTTACAGGTACCGAAGGGAAAGACCACTGCAAAAGACCGGCGAGGCGCCCTCCCTGCTCGCCCTGCCTGCGCGAACTGCCATGCAAACTGCCGTGCCATGCCCTTCTGATGTGCCACGCCCTGTTTACCCGCACTTTTCGCCGCGCTCCTGGTCGCTCGCGCTCCCTAGGGGCTGCTTTTGAATGGCTGGGGAGGGGGCGCTGCTGGCTCCGCCTACGCCTCGTCAACCTCCCTCGCGAGGGTTGCCAGGTCCTGGCGTCTCCCTCGAGTGGCCTCGAAGCCGGAAAAAAAAGCCCTGCCTGTCCCGATCCCCCACTCCGCTGCAGAACATGTCTGCCCCGGAGCCGACATACCGACAGGTATGAGGGCAGCATATGGCCGGACATTATAGAGCGAGCCTTCATGAATCTTAATGGTAAGGGTATACCGGCTCGGTAAAGTACCGGAGACACCACCGACTCCCACAAGGTCTTTTGTGGTGGAATCTAACAGCCAACCTTCGGGCCAATCCTGAAGAGTAATTACCGTGACATCTGCCCTGGTATCCATTAATATGGTTATTTGTGTGCTCGAGGGGTCGGCCTTTGGGTGATGAAGTGTTAGGGTCAGTGTAGGTCTCTTAATGGTGATGTCCGAGGCCCAAAAAACTGATGGGGGTCCCGTCGCTCCAAACCCCTCATCGTGTCTATTGCACGTCTCTGCTTGTGGAACTATGGCTTTAAATAGTATTAACTGTGCAATTCTAGTCCCCTTGGGTATGAGCACTGGAGGAGAAGGAGTCCATGCCATTGCTTGTATTATTCCTTTATAATCAGCATCTATTACTCCAGGCAGTATAAAAAGATCTGTTAGTGTGGTGCTAGACTGTCCTAGCAAGAGGGCGCTGTATCCCTTCCCTATTGGTCCCTTTATGTTTAGAGGTATTTTGCGGACCCGAGTGTCCCAAAGGGTGCAGCTCGTTACTGTGGAAACATCCAATCCAGCGCTTCCTCGGGTTTTGGCTGTGAGGGAATCCACGGTGACGTAGTTGGGATCGCTGGAGCAGTGGGCAGCTGCGGTTATGATCCAGTAGTCATCATCGCCCCGGGGTGGTGACTTCCACGAGGATGGCCCACCAACGACGGAGGGCCGGGGCACTTGTGTCATCATGCGGCCCCGCCCCGCACTCCGCTTCCCATTTCCCTGCCGTGGTTGTAAATGTTGTCCCTCTACTTTATACTTCGAATGGCACTGGCTAGCCCAGTGCCATTCCTTGCTGCACCGTGGGCAAATAGTGGGAGAAGCAGGGTTACCACTTTCCCCCCCCATTCCTCGCTGTGGACATTCAGTGGCAAAATGCCCCATGGCTTGACAGCGAAAACACCGTTTATCCCCGGTTTTAAGCGCAGCAGCAAAAGCTCTAGCCAAAGCAGCAGTGTGATGTTCTATGGATCCAACTCGATTGCAAGCCTCTATCAGTTGTACTAATGTAGTATTAGCAGGCAGGACTTGGAGTGTTTTCTTACAGTCTGTGTTTGCATTTTCCACTGCCAGTTTTAGTATAAGGGCCTCTTTGGCCTCGTGGTTGTCAATTTGTTTGTCCAAAGTGTCTCGCAATCTATCAGTGAATTGCATATAAGGCTTGGTAACTTGTTGCCTAATGCTGGTAAATGATGGCTGGACTTTTCCAACTTCAAGCAACTTCAGCATAGCCTGGAGGGCCAGAGACATGGACTGTCACAGGATGGCATCGTTGAGCCTAGCCTGCAATCTCGGATCAAGTAACGGCTCAGTCCCCATCAGCTGTGGGATCCTGGCTCTCAGGAGGGGGTTGCCAGGCTGCCATTCCATGTTACCCAGGGCGGCTAATTTGCACCCTTCTTTCCATTTTTGCTCCCAGAGTAATTTTTGTGTTGGCGTTAAAATCATCATGACTATCTGATGGCAATAGTACAATACCAACAATTGACCAATCATAACATTTTCTAACAATGACTGAGTAAATGGTGCGTGTAATCCATATGTAGTCACAGTCTTTCTTAATTCTTTAATTAGGTCCCATTGGAAGGCATTATATTCATTTGGACCGTTGGGTCACACCTGCACTGGGAAAGCCATTCCTACCGGGTCCCCGTCCTTTATTGCTTCCCGGCGCACCAGCTCCCGTCGTTCCCGTGGGTCAAAAGCTGAGGGGGTCAGCGGGGAGGGGTTCTGAGGCGGCAGCGGGGAGGGGCTCTGTGGCGGTGGTCCGCAGCCCTCTTCCTTGTCATCCCTTAGGTCTATCAAGTTACACCGCTCCGGTGACCTTGCAGGCTCTGATCTCAGTTTGGCTGCTGTTATGGCCTGGGCAGAGGCTTTCTGTACTTCCTTTTCTGCCTGCCACGATCTTAAAGTCTCAGTCACCAGCCGCCACGTAGTCGTCACCTCAGCAGCATTAGTATCCCCACTGGAAGCTGCTTCCCATATATTTTCCCCCACTTGATCCAAAGCTTTTACATCAAATACTGCAGGAGCCATTAAGGGGAACCCTTGTTTTCGCAAAAATTTCAGTAACAGCTTTATCTTAAATGGATCATATTTTACTCCCATCTATTAGGAGTTGCGTTAGTAGTTTCACTATAGCCTCTTCCTCTGCCAAAAGGCTAGCTCCCATGATTAATGCCCAGCCACTCACCTGTCCTTCAGGTGATGTCCCAGGGTTGAAGCTGCAGTCCAGCTGCGAGCTTGACTCATTCGGCTGTGTTCCCTTCAGACACTCCTGCAGCGCTGCTCCTACCACATCGGGGTCACCATTTGAAGGGATGAAAGACACGGACTCCTGATGGCTCTTGAACAGGAGACTTTTGTTGCCCTTTTTCACTACTACATATACTTACCCCGTAGCCCCATGCGCTGTCCATGCGCCTGAATCTGTCATACAATTGGTTAGAGACCCTCAGACATGCTCCTCAAGCCAGTCAGCAATTGGCCACTGCCCAAAGCTCATCTTTAACAGTGTAGCCAATTTACTTTATCTTGACATTACTCAAGTGTTTGTTTCTACCGCTTGTACCTCATTATCTCTAATTCAGGGACGTGTGAAACAGTGTGAAGCCACGTGCGAATTCCTTTCCCACACCTGCACCCCAGCCAGCCCCCCCCCCCACCCACCCCCCCCCCCCCGTATTAATTGTTCAGCATGGAACCATATGGTATGGAATACTCCTTTGGCCAGTCTGTGTCAGCTGTCCACCTGGGTCTGTCCCCTCCCAGCTCCTGCTGCACGCCCAGCCTACCCACTGGCAGGACAGAGTGAGAAGCTGTAGTGTAAGCACTGCTCTGCAACAATTAAAACGTCAGTGTGGTATCAACATTATTCTCATCCTAAATCCAAAACACAGCACCATACTAGCTACTAGGAGGAAAATTAACTCTATCCTAGCTGAAACCAGGACAGTAAAATAATCTAATATACTGGCTGGTCTAGAGAAGCAAACTTTGCTTCTGTTTAGCACCTGCTCCTTAGTGAAGGTGTGGTCTTCTGAATCCCACATGGATGCAGATGGCTAACATAAGGGGACGGGAAGTGGGGAAGAGTTGAGAGAAATGCTTACTATCAGAGAGAGCTGAGGGAACCCAGATAGGGTACTGTTATCACTGTTTTCTCTTTGCTAGCTATAATCATTCATCTATTAGCATATAGAAAGCTGAATGTCTATGTGGAATAGGCTCCCTATTAAGAGGAAGGAGAGTCATGATTCAAGTACTCTTAAACAGTCTTAAAATTGCATAGGATGCCCATTTACAGTGTTCTGAATCACCCAGTAATTAAAATGCTTAAATTCAGCTCTGAGATATGAACATGGTCTCTATTCACTAACCTTTTGCTTTGAGTCTCATGTCATGTAAGCAGTCATAGAGACGTATAAACTGTGAAGATGTCAGATCCGAAAAATGAATTCAGTTAGCTCTTCCTAGAATTGCAATATCTGAATGTTCAAGAAAATTATTTTTTAAAAAAATCATCATAACAATTCTGGGAATTTGGACTAGTGCAGCTGCTGCTCTTGTTAGTGAGGAAAAGAACATTAAATGCAAAAGAGGAGCTTGGGTTAGTCAGTTACACTGACAAGACATTTGAACTGATTTCCAGTTGTTCTGCACTGAATAAATGTACTCATACTGCAGTAAAAACCTTACAATGATTTCCATGTCTCATACTTGGCTATGTCATCCACGTACATTAGCTGAATGCTGGAAATAAAACTAATTAAAATTCTGCCTTTTTTCATAGTCAGAAAAGGCTTCAAACAACCATCATAATCTTACAGTAAGATAAATATAAAATGCAAATCTGTATCAGATATACTGGCATCTTTTTGACATTAATGTTTATAACAAATACACAATTCAGAAACCACAGCTTCATTTATATTAGTTGTACTTCTCAAACTATCTTTCATATGGAACTCATAGCTTTAAAACTTCCCAAGCCTTACAACCCTGACATTATCATTCTTCCTGCAGATTTCTGCTTCTACTGTAGTAACATAAGGATGAAAGGACCTCATGGGTTACTGAATCTAGTCCCCTGCTGTGTATATAAGTAGCAAGTAAGCCCACTGAAGTGAGGAGTTTTAGCTTTAGCTTTAATAGTAGCATGACTAGGTCCAGGATATCTCAAAAATATTCAAAAGAGAGTTGTTATTCTTTCAAATTTTCATAATCACTCATTAAAGATAATATTGAAATGTCTTTAATTACAAATTCTATTGGTTCAGTTTAGTTGCAATTTTAAATTCCTGATTCTATGATGAAAAACTTAAAATGGCACTAAAGAAATTATTCTTGTTAGTAACTGGTCCTTAAAGGTCAAAGCATACACAGTTTAGATATCTCAAGAAGACAGGCTACAGGCAAACGGCTACAGCCTTTATGGTAATTTAGCTCCTAGTATGCCTAAGAAAAAATCTCCAGGGAAAGCAGGTATTTGAATAACAACTGCAGATGATATTTGTGGGAGAGATAAATGCCTACATTCTTTGAAATTAGTCTTTATCCTGATCTGTTTTCCTATACAGGTCGAAGGCAAGAGATGAATCCTCTATTAATGTATTAACCTGCCAGATAAACATCACACAGTCTAAAGTTTAACTATCTCAGGTACCCTGTTGACAGCTTCTACCTGTACTATGAAAAGGACAGCAAGGTAGAGTGAAATAGTTTACAAAACGTACTGGAATGCTTAATGTTGCTCAGTTCATGTTGCTCAGCTTTAAAAATTCTTATCAGAAGTTACTTGTCTGGTCAGACAGTGAAAAGTCACTAACTATATCTTAGAGCCAGAATAAGACTTAACTTATTAGAGTTTTTAAGTCTGCTGTTTGAGAAACAGTAGAATTTAGCATTTTGTCAGGCATCATCCGCACATCACTGCTCTGCTGGTACCGTATTACTCTCCTATTTATTACCTGTATCATAAACTACTATCAGTCTGGGAGGTTGTCAGATTATTCCATCCTATGCTCTCTTATTTTCTCTGATTTGATTCACTGACATTTAGCAATGGGAAACATCCTTGGGCACACATGTTGCTGTTCAGTTTTTGACCTTGCTCAGCTGGTTAACAACCAACAAACACACACAAGATTGCTGTCAAGATTTGTGTGCCCACACATTTACGTATAAGATTTGACTTAGAATAGAGTAGAGATAAAATATAGAGTTTGGGAACTTCCTTATCCAAGGAAGGGGATAAGTTCTATCTGGGCGGGAGATAAGGAAGTTCTAAAATAAGTTTCATTACTCTTTGGGCAAGGATTTGAACCAGTGTTTCCCAAAAGAGGTCACATGTTACTTATTTCTTTAAAAAAAAATAAAATAAAATCATGTGGAGTGAAAAGTTAGTAAACACCATAACTTTTTTTATATTATTTTTAGTAACATTTTGAAATAGAAACAACAGTTAAAGAAATTAGACACAATTTCATTATCAGAGATTCATGAAGCAGAAATGCTTTCCTAATAATGTAAAGAGTATCTGAACAGAAATGCATTAAATGATACTTATTATTTTAAAATTCAGAGAGGTTTTTCATAAGTGTGATTTCTGCCAGAAAGTAAAAAACAGTAATGATATTAATAATAAAACAAAAACAAAAACAAACAAACAACAACAACAAAAAACAGAGCTATTTTAATTTTTTATATGTCATCCAAACAGGGAAGGTAAAAAAATTTTTAAAAACTCAGAAAAAAAAAAAAAAAACCTTCTTGTATACCTTCATTTTGCAGTTTCAAAATTTTGGGGATTTTCTCATAGGTTTAGGGAAGATATAGCTCCTTGTCCTTTATTGGAAATTTTACATCTTATTAACAAAATCCTATGGCAATTCAGATATATCCAGTGTGGGGGTGTGGCCAAGGGGGTCAACAAGCCCCGTGGTTGGTGATAACATCGGCAGGAATGTAAAGAGTTTAGAGGGAACAAAGAAGGGTGATTCAGGAGACACCCTGCCGTCTCGGGTTGCTTGTTATCCAGCTGTTAAGGCATGGAAGTTGCTGGGTGTTTGTGGCTGCCGGGCAAAGTTGTTGACCAATGAATAGTTAGTGGAAAAGTACTGCTGTGTGGTGAATGGTATAAGAAGGGAGCCTGTCCTCAATATGAGAATGCAATAAGTTATGTCCTCAATATGAGAGATGAAGTTAGGCCCTCAGTAAGAGAGAGCTGAAGTTATGTCATCAATAAAGAAGTAGCAGTTACTGATCCTAAAAGAACCCTGGTGTCTGTGTGGTCGTTACGCAACAATACAGAATGAAAGTAAGCTCACTTTGCTAGAAAACTCTCATTAATTGTGCAAATGGTGGTGTGTTTTGTATCTTTGTTTGTTTTTGAGTGTTATTGATATTCTGAAATGCTTTACTTACTAGTTATATTCATTTTTATAATTGACAAAAGGTTTGATAGATTTAAAAATACTCTTCTTTATTTTAATAATTACAGTAAATCTGGAAGATCTTTGTAGTTAATAAACTTCAAAAAATGGATAATAAATTCTGGCCGACTTGGTGTGTGAGGGTGAAAAAATAATTCAATTTCTTTTTTTCAACTTCGTTTGTTTTAAAATAAAATCAAAATATATTCGTTGGTCATTCTCTACTGGCTAGATAAGCTGGTGAATCTGAATGGATTTTACAGTTGGGTAGGCTAAAGAGATAGAAGTTAAAAATAACTTTATCTAATTTATTAAAATTGATTAATTCTTTTCTCGTACTTCAAAAACTACAGTTTTCTATTACCTAGCCCTCTGGCACCAGCTTTCATCTTTCAAATTTCTCTGCCCCTAGACAAAGCAGATCATAAGCAGTCACATGTATGGTCTCCCTAGACTTTATTCCTCAGACTAACATCATCAACTCAAGCTCTTTTTTACAGTGATAAAATTATATGTACTACAGAAGGAAACAAGGAAGTTATGCTAAAATGTGTGAATTCCTTTAAGATGCTATCATGTTGTAAGGAATGGTCCAGCAATTCGTGTCAATAAGGGATTTGAAGGGTTAACATTGAGGCCCGGGTCTAGGTGATAAGAGAACAAAGGGGGGTTTTACAAAAAACTGCTGACTATTGCACAGGATGCTGCGCAAGTCTCTGACACCCGGCTCAGACACTACCAAATAAGGAAAAGGGGGAGCTGAAGGACGACTGAAGGACAAAGGCTGTCAGGAAGACCATGAGCCTTCAGCATGAGCGACCCCCAAGAGACCACCAGAGACTGACACGCAGGCGCCCCTGGGAGGGTTTTGGATTCCGGGAACCAATTATAATAACCCTGCCTCTTCTAGAAGTAGTAATGAATATGTATTAACCTAGGAGCATAAAAACCAGCCGCCTTACAAAACAGGTGTGCGTCTTGGTGGAGCAGAGACTCCCGGCGTACCCAGCGCTGTTTGCTTGCCTCTATTCGTTTAATAAATTGTAAACTTTGATTGCAATCCTATTTGGGATTCAGTCATTTATAACAATGTTCATCTCTTTTTAGAATTATATGAAAATTCCAGGGGTTATAACTGAGTGAATGAAGTTTGCCGAGTAGAACTGTAGAGTTTCTGAAATTATTTTAGCGGATGTTTAAGATTTGTTTACCAGAATATGCTAGTCAGAATTCTGAAGAAAAGAAAGTGTCTCATTTTTAGGAAAAAAGGGATTTCTCTCTCTCTCTTTGTTTCTTTTTTTTTTTTTTCCCCTTTATAGTGAGATAATTAATTCATTTCATTTTCTAGTTGGCAACTGTAATATTTCATTCATAAGAAAAGCTCGAAGACAATACATTTTAAGGATGTTTTCTACCCAAATACGTTTTAATATATTTAATGCAAAATCACACTAAATCTACTAAAGGCAATTCAAAATGTTATCTTTACAAATAAGGGTTTTGTTCAGTGTTTGTTTGCCTAAGCCTGTTTTTTTTCCTTTGTGTTATTTTATTAATCTTGTAAAAGTGGTTTATTCAGTTTCAAGAAAAGAAGGATAATGTGCTGTGGTTTAACCCGTCAGGCAGCTAAGCACCACACAGCTGTTTGCTCCCCCCTCATCCTCCCCAGGGGGATAGGGGAGAGAATTGGGAAAAAAAAAAAAAAAAAAAAAAAAAAAAAAAGGTAAAACTCATGGGTTGAGATAAAGACAGATTAATAGGACAGAAAAGGAAGGGAAAATAAAAAATAATGATTATATATATATATATATATACAGAAAATAAACGATGCACAATGCAATTGCACATTACCTGCTGACCAATGCTCAGTCAGTCCCTAAACAGCACTCCCATACCCACCCCATATGCTCACTGGCCAACCCTTCTAGTTTTTTATTGTCCCACATGATGTCATATATTATGACAGTACTCTCACCAAGGTGATTGGCTCCAGGGCAGATGCGTTCTGCAGCAGAGTGGGGATTCGAGGTGAGCAGGTTTTTTTTCCTGCATTGAGGCCACTCAAGGCAGCCCAGGGAGCCACCAGGGCCCAGCAGCCCGAGGGCAGCTGACGAGGTGTGAACACCCCCCACTGTACAAAGGCAGCCCCTAGGGAGCACGAGCAACCAGGAGCATGGCAACCAGGGCGTGGCATGTCAGTCATGGCATGGCACGGCAGTTTGCACAGCAGTATGCACAGGCAGGGGGAGCAGGGAGAGCGCTGAAGGTTGGGCAGTTTGTCCCAAGAGTGATGGTGACCACCTGGCAGAAAGCTGTGGCCTCCAGGAGCTTGACACCCACCACAGCCGATGCAGCCTCCCAGAAAGAGTTCCGCTAGGACCATGCTGCCACCCACGTGTCAGGCTGCCAGGTGTGCCCTATTCTTACACCAGTACAGGATGGCAGTAGACAGCATGGCTGTGGGAGGTGTGCCCAGATTGAAGAACTGCTCTGCCAGGTGGCAGAGCTTTGGGAGATGGAGGACAAGCTGAGGAGCATCAGGGAGTCAGAAAATGAGTTTGATGGGGTAGAGTTCTGCCATCCCTGAGGCAGGCTCCTCAGCCAGCTACAGTCAATGCGCAGGAGACGAAGGATCCCCTACCCCCTTGCTGCCAGGCAGAGGGAGGGGATCTGAGAGACAGGGGGGAGTGGAAACAGGTTCCTGTTTGGTGCAGCAGACAAATACCCCTGCTGCATACCTCACCTTCCCAGGTACCCCTATGCAACAGGTATGAGGCTCTGGAACTTGATGGGTAAACAAATGACAATGTGGGTCACGGTCTCCATTCATGCTGGGGGAGTCGCCCGTGGCAAGGCGACCTACACCCCACGTCACAACAAGCCCCACTAAGAAAAGCCCCATACACACTCCTGCAGTGCATTGATGACAGGTGGCAGAGAAGCTAAGGAGAGGTGTGCTGCTGGACCTTGTACTAACAAATGAGGAAGGACTAGTTGGAGATGTGAGGGTAGGGGGCAGCCTTGGCTGCAGTGACCATGATATGGTAGAATTCACGATCTTCCAAGGAAGAAGCAAGGCAAAAATTAGGATTGCTGAACAGCTCTGTGTCATCTTTGAAAGGTCTTGGAGAACAGGAGAGGTGCCTGAAGACTGGAGGATAGCCAATGTCACTCCATTCTTCAAGAAGGGCAAGAAGAAGGATCCAGGAAACTACAGACCAGTCAGTCTCACCTCTGTCCCTGGAAAGGTGTGGGAACAGCCATCTGGATGTCTGTTCTGGATGCCATCTCCAAGCAATTGGAAGAGAAGAAGGTTATAAGGAGTAGTCAGCATGGATTCGCCAAGGGGAAATCGTGCTCGACCAACCTCGTTGCCTTCTATGATGGCATCACCACCTGGGTAGATGGGAGGAGAGCAGTGGATGTCATCTACCTTGACTTTAGCAAGGTTTTGATACCATTTCCTATGACATCCTGCTAGCAAAGCTGAGAAAGTGGGGGTTAGATGAGTCGCCAGTAAGGTGGGTTGAGAACTGGCTGACTGGCCGAGCTCAGATGGTGGTGACTGACGGCACAGAGTCCAGCTGGAGACCTGTGACGAGCAGTGTACCCCGGGGGTTGGTGCTGGGTCAGGTCTTGTTCAATATCTTCATCGACGACCTTGATGAGGGAATAGTGTCCGCCCTCAGCAAGTATGCCAATGATACAAAGCTGGGAGCAGTGGCCGACACACCAGAAAGCTGTGCTGCCATTCAGCAAGACCTGGACAGGCTGGAGAGCTCTGCAGGAAGAAACTAAACGAAGTTTAACAAGAGCAAGTGTAGAGTCCTGCACCTGGGAAGGAACAACCGCATGTATCAGTACAGGCTGGGGGATGACCTGCTGGAGGGGAGCTCTGCAGAGAAGGACCTGTGGGTCCTGGTGGATGACAGGTTAACCATGAGCTAGCAGTGTGCCCTGGTGGCCAAGAAGGCCAATGGGATCCTGGCGTGCATTAAAAGGAGGGTGGCCATCAGGTCAAGGGAGGTGATCCTCCCCCTCTACTCTGCCCTGGTCAGGCCTCACCTGGAGGAGTACTATGTCCAGTTCTGGGCTCCCCAGTACAGGAAAGACGGGGATCTTCTGGAAAGAGTCCAGCAGAGGTCAACAAAGATGATACCGGGCCTGGAGCATCTTCCCTATGAGGAAGGACTGAGAGACCTGGGTCTGTTCAGCCTTGAGAAGAGAAGACTGAGAGGGGATCTTATCAATGTTCACAAATACCTGAAGTATGGGAGTCAGAGGGATTTGGCAAACCTCTTTGCAGTGGTTAATGGGGACAGGACAAGGGGCAATGGCCATAAGATGGAGCACAGGAAGTTCCGCACCAACATGCAAAAGAACTTCTTCACAGAGAGGGTGATGGAGCACTGGAACAGGCTGCTCAGGGAGGCTGTGGAGTCTCCTTCTCTGGAGATATTCAAGGCCCATCTGGACGCCTACCTGGGCAGCCTGCTGTAAGGAACCTGCTTTGGCAGGGGGGTTGGACTCGATGATCTCTTGAGGTCCCTTCCATCCCCTATAATTCCCCTCCCCTCCCCTCCCCTCCCCCCCTCCCCTCCCCTCCCCTCCCCTCCCCTCTCCTCTCCTCTCCTCTCCTCTCCTCTCCTCTCCTCTCCTCTCCTCTCCTCTCCTCTCCTCGAGTCTCCTCTCCTCGAGTCTCCTCTCCTCGAGTCTCCTCTCCTCTCCTCTCCTCGAGTCTCCTCTCCTCGAGTCTCCTCTCCTCGAGTCTCCTCGAGTCTCCTCTCCTCTCCTCGAGTCTCCTCTCCTCGAGTCTCCTCTCCTCGAGTCTCCTCTCCTCTCTCCAGGACCAACGGTCCCTAGAATGCTCATGTGTATATCTCAAACCTTGCCAATAGCTTATGTGAAAATAACAAAATTTGCTCACACCTGACATCTGTTTGAGCTTCCTGAATATCCACTGGGAATGTTCTTAGTTCAAAACTTCTAGTTGTTACTGCTAGGGGGTTGTAGCTGAAATACTGACTTGTTTTTGTTACTTTCACTTACTTTTGTAGTATATTTACTTTGGGAAAACATTTTATATGTTTCATTGTTTTTCTTGTTGCTGAAAATGTTTCAAAGTGCACCTGAAAAAAAAATATGTATCTGAATGCTGTTCCAACAGTTCCTGCATTGTTTAAAGAAAAGGGAAAAGTGTATTTTAGAAATTATATGTAATTTGACCAGTTGCTTGACATTTTCCCTAGAGATTATGTTGTTTCAAGTTGCATAAAGCAGCTCTGTATTTGGTTTATGTGGCAAGATTTTGGTAACACGGGGGTTTCGGGTGTGGCCTCTGTGAGAAGAATTCAGAAGCTGCCCCATATGAGAGAATAGCCATTTCCAGATGGCTTAAAAACTTGTCAGCTGCTGGCTAGAGCTGAACTAATAAGTGACAATGGTTGTTCTTCTGTGAGAGCAGATTTAAGAAAGGAAAAAACTGTTCCATAACAGCAGCTGATAGAGAGGAGTGAGAAAATCAAGAACAAATCAATCCTGCAGACACCAAAGTTGAGCAGGAGGTCTGGCAACAGCTGCTGCCAGTGGGGGACCGATGTTGGAACATTGCATTCCTGAAGGAGGGAACCCTGTAGTATAGACCCATTCTGGAGCAGTTCCTGAAGAACTGCAGCCTTTGGGAAGCCCAAGTAGGATCAGTTTGAGGACTGCATTCTGTGGAAGGGACCCTATGCTGGAGCAGGGGGAGAGAGTGAAGGTGAAGGGGAAGCAGAGACAAAGCATTATGCACTGACTGCAAACCCCATTCCCCTGAACCACACAAGGAGAGGTGTAAAAGAGAGTGAATGCAAGGAAGATGCTTTTCATTTGCTTCTAGTTCTCACTGCTCTATTCTGTTAGCAATAGGCAATAAATTATATTAAACTCCCTATGTTGAGTCTATTTTGCCTGTGATGATAACTGGTGAGTGATCTCCCCACCCTTATCTCAACCTCTGAGCCCTTTTTCGTCATATTTTCTCCTTCTCTACTTTTGAGGAGGGACAGTGAGAAAGCAGTGTGGTGGAGCTGAGCTACCTACTGGTGTGAATCCACCCCAAGCTCAAAAGAAAACCTGCAATAAGGCAATAAAATCATCTAAGTTTCTAAATTATTACTGATAAAAAAACAGGATAATATAAAAATGGAGTAGTTCTGTTCTAATTAAAGATTTCATGACTAACTTGAACCTGTATATTCACTTTGAAATATAACAGAACTGTAAAACACTTTTATTTGAGCAAATTATAGTAATCTAAAACATTTTAATTTACGTAATTCCCATAGTTATAATGGATTAGGTATCCCCTATATTCTCATGATTAATTACATCATGACATAGCAATACTTCACTTTGGATAGATCAATATTTGTATATTCATAGTGTTAGTAAAGGGATTCTAGTCAGTCTCTTATAGCCGTATGAACATTTCTTCATCTGACTAATTATGACTGAGCTTATCCATTGCTGATTTCATCCTTCAACACAAAATTTTCTGAGTATTGTTTTGTTTATTTATTTATTCATTAGTATGTTCTTTAGGTGTTGCCACTTTAATATCCTAATGTGAATATTATCAGAAGATCACTTTGTGTCTTGCTTTTTCTTTCAAAAAAATAGAAAATATTTTCTGTTCTTATGTTTGCTCCAGGCCTTTACATTTTGCTCACTTAGGTAAATCTTGATAAGTGTGGTTGATATGATCATGATAGATATGTCTTAAAGTCAACCATTGGATGACAGAGGACAAAAAAACAACAACAACAACAAAAGCAAAACAAACAAATAAACAAACATAATTCTAATAGAAATTGGCTAACGTCCAGGCTTGTGTTTTTGATACCTAAATTTGATTCTATTGTTTGTTTTTAAATCAGAGGATCATAGAATATCCTGAGTTGGAAGGGATCCACAAGGATCAACAAGCCCAGCTCCTGCCTACACAGGACCATAAGAAATTCAAAACATATTTCTGAGAATGTTGTCCAAATGCGTCTTGAAGGCATCCCTGGGGAGCCTGTTCCAGTGCCCAACCACCCTCTCAGTGAAGAACTATTTCCTGATATCCAGACTGAACCTCCCCTGTAGTAGCTTCATGCCATTCCATTTGGTCCTATCACTGGTCACCAGAGAGAAGAAATCAGCATCTCCCGCCCTGCTCCCCCTTGTGAGGAAGCTGTAGGATGTGATGAGGTCACCCTTCAGCCTTTTCTTCTCTAGGCTGAAAAAGCCAAGTGACCTCAGATGCTCTTCATAGATCTTCCCCTCTACACCCTTCACCATCTTTGTAGCCCTCCTTTGGACACTCTCAAGTATTTTTATGTCCTTATATTGTGGTACTCAATACTGCACACAGTACTTGAGGTGAGGCCTCAGCAGCTCAGAGATGAGCAGGACAATCACTTCCTTTGAACGACTAGCAATGCCATGCTTGATGCACCCCACGATACAGTTGGCTGTCCTGGATGCCAGGGCACACTGCTGGCTCATATTCATTTTGCCATCAACCAAAACCCCCAGATCCCTTTCAGGTGCTGGTCTACAGCCTCCTATCCACTAGGGCCGTCTATGGCCAATGACTGCACTGTCTTTCAGGTGTTTTTCAATAACTCCCAGAATAATATTCTCCATAATTTTACCAGGCACTGAAATGAGACTGATGGGCCTGTAATTACCAGGGTCTTCTCTTTTTTACCCTTGAAAAGTGGGATAACACTTGCCAGCTTCCTGTTGAATGGGACCTCTCCAGATTTCCAGGACTGTTGAAAAATGATTGTGAGAGGTCTCAAGATGTTATCAGCCACCTCTCTGAGTACCCTGTGATGAATCTCCTTGGGCTGTATAGACGTATATGCATCCAGATGGAGCAGCAAATCCTGTAAAAATTTGGTGTTGGCTGGGAATTTATTATGGGAATTTTATGCAATATGACTGTAAAAGCTCACATTGATCACTTAGGATTACTTCAATAAAATGAATGAGAAGCCTGAGGCTGCATCTATGCTACACCTCCTGAAAATACTTTAGATAGCTCTAAGCCAGCTCTGGAGGAGATGGTCACAGGAGATGTTCACAGAGTTATGCAAAAACAGACTCACAGCCTGGAAGCTATGTAGCTCCATCCATATGGTATAATTTCAAAACTAACTGACCTAGCAGTGTAACAAACACGGTACCTGTATGATCTTTATTTTGCAGGTAGTTTGCACAAGAATATGTGAATAGCTGTGCATTGTGTTGTACATACAGCACACCTCATGAAGGGATCTGAAGCAACTGGCAACACAACAGCAAGGAAGCCACTAGACCATTAAGCATGTCTTAAATTAAGGCATTAGTGTATGGATATGTGATAGAAAATCTCCACAGACCAGAAACCATTGTTGATGGAACACATAGGATACTTTAAAAACCATTATGGTAATGGAACATTATTCTTTTTATTTATTTATAAGACACAGATTCAATTTTTTGCACTTCTTTAGAAGATTCAAACCTGCTTCTATCACCTACAAAAACCTTTAATTGTCAACCTGTAGAAGGTGGAGGAGGGGAGAATGTACATGTTTCTATAAAGGTGTACTACTCAAACATTACTTTGAATTTACATTGGTAAATTTTAAAATTGTTTGGTCCAGAAAGGACTAGAAGTAAGAATGATTCAGTAGTTTAGGGATTATTTTTCACAAGGAATGAGAGAGAAGACCTCAACAGCAATTTGCTGCTTCAAGGGGCATTTAGACTTTGTACACTAAAGAGAAGCCAGTATACCCTCATTCTGTATAAGCTTTTCACTGTCTCTTTAACAGAGTTATGCAAGTTTCTCTGGGTTTTCCAGTATTTTTTATTTTCCAATCCATGGTTATGATAATACAATTATCATTATTACAGTTATATACAATTGTAATTATTACAATTATCATTATTACAATTATGATAACATAATTACATGGAAAATTAAAATAATGTTAGCTTTCTCTCACTTGATTTAGATATGCGACCTAAAGAGCTAATTCAGGGATGTCAGTCCAAAAACAAAAAAGGACTAGAAACTCAATGACTTCTTTTTTTCTACACTGATTAATTGTTAGGTCACTCCCTGCAACTGGGTTGTCTCTGAGATAAATCTTCAATAAAGAATGATAGCTGTAAGTGGTGTGGATGTGAGCTAATCAATGTCATTTAGTTTCGGGTTCTCTTTTATTTGATAGTTCTAAAACAGCTCAAGTACAACTATACCATGCAGCACAAATGTTCTGCCGCACAGAATTTGAATGAGAGTCTTGCACAGATAGGAAATACATTACTCCACAGTACAATAGGAATCATAAACACTTTTCACTTGGAGCTTTGATTTGCAACACAGGCCCTTACAGAAGAGGTCATATCCAGTTTCCAGATTTTTAGAGGTAGAGAACATGGAGCATAAATCAAAAAAAAAAAAAAAAAAAAAGCCTCAGATTACCCATTACGCTCGTGGCAGCAATCACAATGTGATATATATAGATGTATATCCTGCAATAATGACACAGAGATTAGAAGTATCTGAGATCTGGATATATTGTTTACAAACTATGAAGAACTGAGAAAAGAACACAAGAAATATGATGCATGCTGAGATAAAAGTTCATAGTGCACAGCAACACTTGATTTTTAAGAGTCTTGCCATTTGTAAGAACCCATAGTCCCAAATTACTTACCTAGGCTAATCTTACACTCATGCTGTGTGAGAATTAAGTGCCCAAGAATAAAAGCCATAACAGGCAGTTGAGTGGGAGGCACATACAATAGATTACAAATTAAGTCATAAGCCCGTCTCTCTTCAAGTCTCAATTATGTAACTGTAGGAAGGCACTTATCTTCAGTCAGGCTCCCCAACAGAGTTTTGATAGTCCTTAGCTGCCTAGTCTTAATAGTGAAAATGAAGGTGCTTTGAGTATAGCAAAAGCTAAGTAAAGAAAGGTGTTTGCCATTTAACATCTAATCTGCATTTCATATGAAACTGCCTACAGAGACAATTAATCAGGATTTAAGTGCCTTAGTTTTTTGCAGACCAAGTACTTAATGTATAATATCTGAACAACAATGAAAAAAATAAAGTACAGAAATACACTATAAATTCTAACATTTTTGAGCATAAATGTTTTAGTTGTAAAGTAGTGCTTTATGGCATGGAACATGGTCATTTTTCTACCACCTGTTTCAACTCCACATGATTTCAATTCTACAGCTGAAGTAAAAGCAGATTTGAAGTTCTAATTTGTGTCTGCAACTACTTTTGCTTCCCAAGTAATTAACAGGCCTGATTCACTGTCATCTTCTGATTCCATGCAGTGTTTATGAAGAAAGGATCTGGAATTAGAAAGAAACGACAACAACAAAACAACAATAACAAACCAACATAAAGACTTTTTTTTTTCTGTTCCTGATTGAAAACTGTTGTAAGACATGTTACAGAGCCTCTTGAGAGATTCTGAGGTGGATGACAGAAGGAAACAGGTATAAAATGCTTAACATAATATTTTACATATTGCAAAAGACAGAGAAGTCAGATACTAGGGTTATTTATTTGTTTGTTTTGTTTTATTCATCATATTATTTATGATCAAGAAGATGTGCCCTATATATAGATACATTTTTTTTTAACCATAAAATGGCCACTGAAAAAACCTTCAATGTTTTATACATGGTAGCTCTTCAATGTGGCAAATCTTGCCAGAGACAATTGAAATTGTTTTTTAAAATGTGTATTTATTCATAGTTTAGGCTTTGGCACAAACTAAATATAGTGCAATACAGAAAATTTTTGTGATATAATGACATCTATACCTCTTTCCCCTTTTCCCTTTGTGCTTCTGTTTTTTAGGGTACAACACTCTATATGATCTTTTATGGTTGTCTGTGATAGCCTTAGCTATTAAAAAATAAATAAACCAAAAAATACTTCAGATAACAACATTAAAAAGTATTGAGCATGAAGATCACATTTTCATACCAGAAACATCAATGGTTGTTTTCAATAATAAATCTGAGCACATGTTTTTCAGTGTGTTTGTGCATGTATTAGAGAAGACTAAATTTGAAAACTAAAATGCATAAATCATACCCTAGCTCAAAGAAGTCAAATTCTATTTACTTCAAATGTGTTTTGATTTTCTGGAGAGTTCTGACAGATATATTAAGAACCCAAATAAAATCTGTCAGTTAAGATATTAGTTACTTCATTTCCAAACAGAGATTAATCACGGCAATTGGGAGTAACTATTTCATGGCAGGGCAATCCACAATTTACATGGATGCCATTAATTTTTGCATGATCTGATTGGAAAGCTCAGACATAGACTCATAAATTACTGTCATGTATCTTTATTGTCCTTTTCATTTATGCTGAGTGCCTGTTTATTGATGGTATAGTGATGCAAACGAATGATTTTCATGTTAATATTTAAAACATTTATTTAATTGAAAAACACTACATGAAATTAGTTTTTCCGGTTTGGAAAAGTTAGCTTAATGAATAGGCCATTTGTAAAAGACTACTTGAATACATGGACCATATGGAAGCGTTTATAATGCTGCACAAAAAAAATAGTTGAAGCAGGGTGATGTGCACAAGGCTTTATTGTCAGGTTCTGTAGCTGATGGCATACATTGACTTCAAGGTTACCCTAAGGAAAGAAGTGAGGGGGGAGGAGGGGCAGATAGAGACAGACAGAGGGAGAGAGAGAAAGAATACACTTCCCAGTGCCAGCCAGGAAGGTCCCCAAGTAAGTTTCCTCTCCTGGGTGTCCTCTCTAGTACAGTAGAGGTCACAACTGCATCAACAATGGCAACCACCTTCCTTTATTTTATTTTATTTTTTTTTCCCCAGATGAACTATACATTTCATTGACATCTAATTAAATTTGCTGTTGGTGGTCTTTGTTTGATGAGATTATTGATGATACTATTGGCACTGATTGGAATAGGCTTAATTGTATGCAAACATTGCATGCTGGCTGCTAAGATTTGAGCATGTTTATTACACGGGTAACATTTATCAGATATAAAAATAACTGTTTCCCACTAAAAAGAAAACAACATAACATTGCTTCTAAATTTACTAGTCTAACGCATCACGGATAAGAGTACTTGATGTAAATGCTGCCACAGTATCTTCAAAGTATGTGGGCTGCAAGTAAAAAGACATTAAAACTACAAATACCTGTAGCGATATGTGAGTTAAAGTACTTGAACCCTGCAACGATAAGTGAAGTTAGTTCCACAGTTCTTGTTTTGATCTCCATAAACACAGGCCCAATAAGAAAGGTGATTATTATTATTATTATTATTATTAACGTATGTTTATACTGTGACATTATTTATTATATTATCATTTTATACTATGATATTATTTATATTTTCATATTTATTTTATTATTATTATTATTATATTTTTCATTAAAATCTGCAGTATCTGCAGGAAGATTTTAGTGTGAGCACGCTTTTTTTTTTAGCCCCAGCCGGGAGCTAAGTACCACATAGCAGTTTTCTCACTATCCCCACGTGGGACAGGGGAGAGAGTCATAAAGGTAAAACTGTGGGAACTCATGGGTTGAGATAAAGACAGTTTACAAGGTAAAGCAAAAGCCGCATGCACAAGCAAAGCCAAACTGGAAATTAATTTCCTACTTCAGCCACTTCCCGCAATGCAGGGCTCATCACATGTAATGGTTTCTTGGGAAGACAAATGCCATCATTCCAAATGTTCCCTTCTTCCTCCTTTTTTAGCCCAGCTTTCTTTGCTGAGCATGCCATCATATGGTATAGAATATCTCTTTGGTCACTAAGCTGCCCTGGCTGCGTCCCCTCCCAGCATCTTGTGCACCCCCAGCCTCCTCACTGGCAGGGCAGTGTAAGAAGCAAAAATGTCCTTGTCTCTGTGTAAGCACTGCTCTGCAACGACTAAAAATATTGATGTGTTATCACCACCATTTTCATCAAAAATCCAAAATGAACATCTCGAGAGCCTCTACAAAGAAAATTAACTCTGTCCCAGGCAAAACCATGAAAATATCCACCCCTTATTCCGTACCATTTATGTCATGTTCAGGTTTCTCATTAATCACCACCCTTTACATAGATACATAGATATCATTCCCTTAGTCTAAGGACCACCACTGTGAAATGTCCATAAAAAGTTCATAAAATGTCTACTGATTTATTTCACTAAATGGTTTAGCTTCTATCTGTTATGTTGGTCACTCAGGACAGCAGAGGTATGTGGAGTTATTCTATACCAAAGCCAACTGGTCAGGTCACTGCTGTACTTGCATTGTATCTCGTAAGGCTCGTCCTCTGTTGGTTTGAGTGGATTCTGCTATAACATGCAACTCAGATCATGTTTTACAACAATTTACAGATATATCCATTATAATCCTCACCTCCAGTCCCTTCAGACCAGTCTACAGGATTCAACATTGCAGTGAACTCCTCCCTTTGCCCCTGGCATGGTTAGTGGCAAGGGGTTCTGCCATTCCACCATGGTTCCCAGCCAAAACCATAACAGGGTATTAAACAAGTTTGTTATTTGATTGGTTTCATCTACTAGCTCTCAAATCTGTAGAAAATGCAATTAGGTCAGATAGCACAGCCAGTAACAAAGTTTTTAAAGAGAGTTCTTTTAATTTATCAGCATGAAGCCAGAACAATTTCTGGGCATTGCCCATACTGAGATATTTTCTCTCAAGGAGTACATCAATTTTTTAAATTCATAAATTTAAAATAACTTAAAATAATCACATAAATTTAAATTAATGACAAATTTAAAATAATCCTGTAAATACTAATCTCAGAATTTTAACAAGGTAATTAATTGTTTTATCTTTAAAAAGGTATGTATATATATTAAAAAAGTCACAATATCTTTAGAATAAAAGTATCTCAGCATGGACAGACAGGAGAATAAAATAAGAAAAGCATAGGAAAAAACTTGTGCCTTTCTATCAAAATAACAATGCCTTAGCAGATATTTCTTTGCTCCTGTGTTTTTCATTAGTTATTTCAACAACAGGGGAAATGCAGGCTTGCACTCTGTTATTAAACCATAATGAGAGAAGCAGGAGGGAGGTGTTTTCTTGTTCCCTTTCACATTAATGTCAACTATGTTTCAAACTAGCAAACTTTTTCATTCTGATGGATTTTCTTTCCCTGTAAACAAATGGAATATCTAATTTGCTCAGGCAGATCAATGATGATGCACATACTACTGTATGTATTCATTCTAGAGGTATTTTCATCTGAATTTAGCAGCTAAAACCAACAGGCCAAAA
This sequence comes from Anser cygnoides, assembly GCF_040182565.1. Classification (NCBI taxonomy): domain Eukaryota; kingdom Metazoa; phylum Chordata; class Aves; order Anseriformes; family Anatidae; genus Anser; species Anser cygnoides. The sequence goes on along the minus strand of NC_089873.1, from coordinate 160,021,540 downwards.
GCCAGAACGTTTTTATGGTATCACCTTTGGGACTCAGAGAAAGAGCAACACAAAGAGATACCCCACACAATTGCCCTCCTGTTTGAGCCACCATGTTTAATTCTTGCCACTTCTCTGAATTTTAATTACATTCCCTACCCTTTAAAATTGGTTAAGCTGGAAATTGTTTTGACTGGAATTATATGGGCACGTAGTTCTTTCACAATGTTCAGAGGTTGCATCTAGATGATCTGAGTCATATTTTTAGTCTGTGTTATTTCTACAAGAAGTCTTAGAGGCTTTAATAGCTTTTTTATTGAAGGAGATAGAGAGGAGGAGACAGCGGTCCATTCCTTGATTTGGACACAGCTGATTTTATTAGGTTGATATAATGATATAATGTATATGGGTTTTCTTTTTTAGGCAACTAATATTAGCATGGAAAGTAATTGTTCATGAGGCCATTGCTCCAGTTTTAGTGCAGCTAGATTTGTATTTCTCAGTCCATACCATTTTTCCTCATATACTTTTATTTATGGTATGGGCATCTGTCTAGCCATTGCCACAGGCAAAATATATTAGAAGCAAAATGCAGCAGCAAAATATGCACACATGCAACCTCATTTGCTGAGTTCCAGCAAAAGCATATCTATGTTCATTCACTTCAGCCAGAATGCTTTTCTGGCAGGCATTACTTCCACTTCCAGTGTTACTAGCTCTTAATAACATCCTAAATACATTAGAATCCCATTATAAGATAAAATATTTGGTCTGTCACTCACCTATGTAGGTTGTGTGGGTCAAGTATATGGGTTGCCTCTGGTTGCATTTGTTGAATCAATCCATCTGAGGTTGCTTCATTATGAATTTTTGTCCCCAGCATTTTAAAGGAACTCCACTACCGTGCACTATAGTGGCACATTCTAATCTACATTGTATGAATCTGCAAAACAACACTCCTCTTATGCCAAAAAAATTTCACATCAAAAAAATCTTCTATGTTCTTTGTAAACAAATGCATCCAAGCTTTTCTGCATCTTATCAGATAGCAGTGGTACATTTATGAGCTTTTATAAATAAAAAAGATTTTTTGACAGGTATTGTCAGAAACTTAACAATGTAGATTACTCTAATGACATAGGTCTTGAACACCAAGATATCATAGCTGAAAAAATGATACTTGAGATGTTCCTTATAGCATGTTTGCCAGTCCAAAAATGTTTCCTTAGCAGCAGGAATAGAGACAGTTCTTCAAGAATGTTGTCAGAAACCATAATTTAAATTTACAGAGTCAATGTTAATTTAACAGTATCTAAATTCCTAAGTTTCTAATACCTATGTGAATAAATAAAAATGAAAAGAAAAAAAAAAAAAAGAAGAAACAACAACAACAAAAACAACAACTAAAATAAAATACCACAACCAAACAAGAAAATTTCTGCAAAGGTTAGGATGTTGCAAATAGACTAATAATATATATATATAATAGATTAATAAGAGCTATACTAAACAAGCCTTATCAAGCTTTTAGAGTTTTAGAGCAAACTTACTGCAAAAGTATTCTCTAAGTTGAATGGCAGTGGTAATTGAATGTTTCAGGATTCAGGAATTTAATGCAAAGCCATTACTTTGTTTATAATATCCTTTTGAGATTTTTATTTGTATTTTATTTTGGGATATTTCCAGAAAGAAACCTGCTCATTCAGAAAAACGTGATAACAGAATACATTCTGCTATAGATTTGTCTGAATTTGCTATTATCATTGTAGATGCAATCTACCAAATTTGATAAAATCAGAATAAGCACAACGTCTATTTTATATAAAAACATAAAACAAGAGCATATAAACTCTCCTCTTAAACCTGATGTATCATCTGTACTTTTCAAAATCATGGCTTCCCTCAGCAAGACAAGCTATGAGTTTTTCCCTCCTGATTAGCTCTGCGAGTGACCAGAACCTGAAATTACTCTCAGGACACTACTCCTCCATTCACTGTACAAATATAAACAGACTGATTTTGATTCTATCTGGCTTTGCAACAGGAAACATAGGTTCATCCCTGGGAAAGGCATTGATCTTTTTCATTTGTCTATTGCAATATATCATAAAAGTATAAACAGAGGCATGGCCAAGTCAGGACCCATCCTCATAAATATGAGACTAATGCCCTCTGCTTGACCTCCTGGAAATAAAAGGGGCAGATACTTGATGGGATGAATTTGACCTCACATCTGGCCTGACTGCTACAATGAAAACATGATGTAAACTTAGCCAGAGCTGCTTTATTTATATACAAGTAAAAAAAAAAAAAAAAAAAAAAAAAAAACCCACACTACTTTTTGTGGAAGATCCAGGAGAAACTATCAGACATTTTAAACTACTTTTGTGCCTCAGAGATCCTGAATTTTCAGAACAAAGGATTTATTAAAACTGCTGTGGAAGTCTACTATTTAAAATATCATTACTTCATCTGGATCTTGATTTTATGACAGATTTTCACTGACTCACCTACCTGATAATCCTTCTTTTCCTAGTACGCAAATGCTCTAAAGATGTTGCATTTTTAGCATATCTGACTGTTGAAATTCTTTACCTACATAAGTAAGATGATTACAAATTGATTTCTTGTATACATGCATTATTAGAAAGTATTATTACTTATTATATCCTTAATTTCTACACATGTTCACAGTACATTATGTTTAAGCAGACTACTGCTGTTATTATTACACTGGATCATTCAGTTGTGTAGTAAGCATCTAACCCCTACTATAGTAGACATTTAGTGAGTTAACGGCCACAAACAATAGCAAGATCCATTAGAGAAAACTAATAGTTTAACAAATATGAATGACAACATTAATTAAGTTTGATTTTCTATCATGGTAACAGGTCAGAGAGTTAAATTTCAACTCATTATCTTAAAGAAGTCTCTCCTACCAAAGCTTAAGAAGTATTCTTGAAGCAGCTTAGATATATTTCTCCCATAGTCTCAGGTTTGTCTCAAAGATCACAGAATCACAAAATCACAGAATTGTAGGGGTTGGAAGGGACCTCAAGAGATCATCGAGTCCAACCGCCCTGCCAAAGCAGGTTCCTTACAGCAGGCTGCCCAGGTAGGTGTCCAGATGGGCCTTGAATATCTCCAGAGAAGGAGACTCCACAGCCTCCCTGGGCAGCCTGTTCCAGTGCTCCATCACCCTCTCTGTGAAGAAGTTCTTTTGCATGTTGGTGCGGAACTTCCTGTGCTCCATCTTATGGCCATTGCCCCTTGTCCTGTCCCCACTAACCACTGCAAAGAGGTTTGCCAAATCCCTCTGATTTCCATACTTCAGGTATTTGTGAACATTGATAAGATCCCCTCTCAGTCTTCTCTTCTCAAGGCTGAACAGACCCAGGTCTCTCAGTCCTTCCTCATAGGGAAGATGCTCCAGGCCACGTAACATCTTTGTTGATCTCTGCTGGACTCTTTCCAGAAGATCCCCGTCTTTCCTGTACTGGGGAGCCCAGAACTGGACATAGTACTCCTCCAGGTGAGGCCTGACCAGGGCAGAGTAGAGGGGGAGGATCACCTCCCTTGACCTGATGGCCACCCTCCTTTTAATGCACGCCAGGATCCCATTGGCCTTCTTGGCCACCAGGGCACACTGCTGGCTCATGGTCAACCTGTTGTCCACCTGTCTACAAAGATCATATTTGTAGAAAGCTAGAGAGGTTAAATTTATATCCTTCCTCTTTTATGTGTCATCCAAAAATCAGTTCAGCTAAATGCAATAATGTAGAGAAAAGAGAAGACCTTCTTTCTCAAAAGTCACTTTATTTCAGTATCAATGCCAAGAGAAGCAAAGCCAACATAAGTTAATCCAAACTTAGAAATATCATTGTTATTAACCAATTAGTATTATTAATTGGTTATATTATAATATTGGTAATATTATTAATTATTAACCACTGACATCTGTTTATAGAGGAAGAAACAAATTAGAAAACTCGAAATGATGCTTAAAAAAAAAAAATCACAGGACTAATTGTGCAATTGAGCCAATAATTCTGGTCATATTTCTAAGCCCCAGGCAGTTTAACTTCAAATGTCTACTGTATTCTGTGTTTAAACTTGCAGAGCCATTTGGCATCTTAATCACATGAAATAAATTCTCAGGAGGCATAAGCAGCTATAACTCTGCTTAAGTCCAGCAAGTTTCTTGTTTGAACTTTATGTTTGTTTGTTGTTTTTTTTGTTTTGTTTTGTTTATATTGTTTACTTTGCTAAGTTTAATTTTTAAGCTAGAAGAATTTCCAATAGAGAATAAAAATGAGCTGCTTAGATATATTTTTGTTAATGATTTTGTGTTTGACCTTTCTATATCAAAAGATCTAAGGATCCTTATTTATAAGTGCAAAGTGAAAGCAACAACTTTGTCAGTGTTATTGTATGATTTCATATTTTCTTTGTTGATAGAGAATAGAGTATCTGTTACATTTCCAAATTTATATTATATAAACAAATGCAGCAATGGTACTTTGCTACTTTGGAGGACCGCACTTAACACACATTTATTGCATGTACATCTTGAGTATGTATGTACATTTGCAAATGAAAAAATGACCATACCTTAGTGTTAGCTAACAACTTTTCTCTGTCTGGACATACTTAAGCGTGTTACATTTTGTGCATTGTTAGAATTCAGCAGCAGCAAATATAATAAGTAATGAACACTTTTAGGACCCTGAGTAAGGGTGGTAAAGTGCAGAGGAACTTTGGCTCCAAGAAACATAGTCATCTGTAAGTTGGCTAAATGCAACTAACACATTGTGTTGTTGATAGAGTTCATTATAAACATGCTGAATGATAACCTGTTAAATGGCAAAAATGCTTGTTTTCAGAAAGAAAAGAAAAAAAAAAGAAACAAAAAATGTTTTTTACGTGTAATGTACAGTTGTGTAAGTTCTTACAAACTTACAAAATGATAAATTGTCTGGAGCACTGAGTGACCTCATGTTGCTGTAGGATTGCTGTAGGCACACTATCTGAAATACGAAAAACAGTCATCTTGCAGCCTGTCATTACATCCTTTTATTATACATCCAGAAATCACTGATTAAATTTCAAGTAAAAATGAATTTAGATTACTTCTACACAAATCTTTGAAGTAAATGCAATATCTGAATTATCGATTTTTCATTAGGTGAAATCCTGGGATGAAGCCCAACTTGTCATTCTTTGTCTAGCTGCTTTATGTGATTCAGGTTTGAATGACTCAATAGAACAAAGTAAATGTGGTTGTCAAATAATTTAAAGGTCAATGAATCATCTTTACAAAACAATTTCACCACCTGCAACTTGAACATTGAGGCATGTTATTTGCTCAAATGTAGCTTATTAGATTATATCCTCCGTGTTCACCTGAAAACTAAACCTGTTTATCAGCTGGAAGTCTGAAATACCTTACCCAAAGAAAAAAATTGTAATTTTTCCAAATGAATAGTGAACAGTGATGTATCTCATGAAAGTCTTTTGACAACTCTTTATTGTATGATTTTTCATATGAATAGTCATCTAAGCTCATCTGTTCCAAAAGACACAATGTGGGAACTTTACTAGATTGACATTCAAAGATATTTTCAAAGAAAATCTCATTTTTATTATAATTTTTCCCAAAGATATACTCAGAACAGTGCAATAACTGATTCTGTCTTTGTCTTCTTCCCTACCTCAAACACCTGCAAAAATATTTGTCTCCTTCTGCATGAAAAACCGGCAAGTATGAAATGAATTTCACACTTTTGTTTCCATTTCCATGTGTGTGTTTCATAAGAATTTATGACAAATTCCACAGTGTTTCACTGAGTTGTTTCAAAGTGGTTTTGAAACCCCTTTGGGGTTGGTCCAGATATGCACCTCTGCCATGATCCTAGGAACGGATATAAAAGTTCATGAAGCTTTCACAGAATAAATAAATAAATAAATAAAGGTCCTTCTAGCATTCTTCAGCTGAGATCTTGGGGAGTAATGAAGACATTTTCCCACTATTATGTTGCAGGTGGATCCTTCTGTAAATACAAACCCAAGACAGAAATCAGAAATTAGATGGCACAAAAACATTAGTGCTTTGTGAAGAATTTGGGAGTGGAGAAACTAAAATCAATGATAAGTAATGATAAGAATTTCAGCTGATACTAGCACATATTTCAAAATTAAGATTCCTATCATAATAATAATTATTTTACAATTATGTTTTAAATCTATTAAATTGCTATGCAATTCAAGTAAAAAGTATGAATGTGCCTAAAATTATGGACTTGGGTAAGTGATCTGATTTTCAAAAAGCATGAGTGCCCATGTGGCTGTTAACACACCTGAAAATAAGGCCACTTATTTAATTGTTTGTAGTATGAACTTATGTTTAGGTACTCTTCATGGCTCTTCAAATAGACTTCACATAAACATTTAGCGTAATTTAAGTATCTCAGACTTTATTCATATTTTAAACAAACAAACAAACAAAAAATTAGTCTTGTATTTTTTAGGTTATTTGATTAATCATATCAAACAGGAAGACCTATCAAGGATAAAACATGCAATGTTAGGTGGAGGAATCCCAGTAACCTAGCCAGTGGAAAGGAGTACACTGAAAGGCTATTTCTAAGACCACCAAAGAACAATTAGATGATTTGACTGTTATCCCTGTGTGAAGCCCGATGAAGTGACTCAATTAAAGAAACTTGTTACTCAGCACACCATACATGCTAATGAGGGTTATTGCTTAAATTGTTGTTGGACTTCTTGTGGGATGCAGATTGAAGAGGAATTCAGGACTATATAAAACTTACTATGGAATACTTACACGAGTTGTGGAACTTTCTCAGACTTATAGAAAATCTGGGGACCAAAGAGACATCAAGGTGTCAGAGGGGAAAAAAACATGGAAAAAATACAGGAAAAAGAGGATAAAAGAGGTCAGTTGCATAAGCTGGCTGCTGGTCAGCATGCTCATTTGACTAAACTCTTAGCTTGAGCACTGTAGAATGCTCTATATTCTTATTAAATCCTATTTCTTACTACGTTCTGTGAGGTTCCTTCTTGTTCTGAGTGAGTAAGTCAGTAAGTACGTGTGTGAACACTAGCAAGCTCTAAGCAACTCTAGCTTTTGATTAGGAGCAGAGGCCTAAGTGTCAGCCATTGGTGAAGGACCATGAGTCCAAAGGCATCATGTGTCTAGGGGCCAGCAAGTCAAGAAGCCTAGGGACTGAGGCCAGCTCTAGGATACATCGTGTGCTTGTGAGCTCTTTGTGAGTGTTTTGGATGCATAATTCCCTGGTGGATTCTGATCCTGATCAGTCACAGAGGAAGAAGAAGTGTTGGCTATATTTATATGGGTGCTGGTGAAGGCACTGCCCGCTGTCTACATTTGCCTTCGTAGGCAGTTGTTTTACTGCATGCATGTATTTACATGTTTGTAGGAACACATGCTCATACTCACTGATGGATGTACTCAGCAATACATAACCAGTGATTGAGGAATGACTGAGGGAATTACGGATGCTTTTTCTGGACAAGAGATGGCTGAGGAGAGACCTCATTTCTTCTTACAACTACATGAAAGGAGATTGCAGCAAGGAGGGTGATAGTCTCTTTTCTCAGGTGACAAGCGACATGACATGAGGAAGCAGCCTCAAGCTGGGCCAAGGGAGGTTTGGTTTGGATATTAGGAAGAATTTCTTCATGGAGAGGTCATCAAGCTTTGAAACATTGATCAGGGAAGTGAGTCCCCATTCCTGGAGGTATTTGAGAAACATGTAGACATGGCACCAAGGAACGTGGTTTAGTGGTGAGACTCAGTAGGTCAGGCTGAAGATTGGACTAGATGATGTTGAAGGTTTTTTCCAACCTAAATGATTCTATGATTCTATAGAAAAGCATTGGGGTGACACGGGAGGAGACCCCTGTGCCCTACAGTCTGCCAAAGACCACTCTAGCAGACCAGGCAGGAAAATCATCCCTGCTGTACAATGAAGTCTACTGAATCTCACAGCCTTGAAATGGATTTACAAGACATTAATCAATACGTATAATTAAAAAAATGGATGAAAATAATATAGAATATCACATCATTTAAAATAAGATTTAACACAGGCTTAAGCTAAACTGCAATAAACTACCAATAAAAAAGGATTTATTATTATTATTAATTATTATCATTTATTATTATTATCTATTGTTATCTATTATTATTTCTCCAGAGAGTGCTTTAACAATGAAATAAGTAAAACCAGTGCCTATTCCTTGTATAAATATTGCACTCCTGCAAGGTCAGTGACATAGAGACATTTGCCAAAATGCTAAAAATGTAAATGCAAGCAATTTCACTCCTCATAGTTTATAGTGGGGCAAGTATTTACATATTCACTGTTATTGATAAGAAACTGGTATGTTACTTTCATAACCTATCCTTTCATGCCCTATTTTCTCTCACTGTGAAGGCACAATATCAGTGTTAAGATATCAAACATGATAATGTTTACGTGCACATTCTTGGGAATATCTATCAGAACAGAAAGGTGACTTAAAACTGGCTCCTTTAAGAAAGGTTGTGCCCAGTCTGAAGTATGACATTTAACAGGATATTAATGACTTCATATACATATTTTTTTATGAATCTGAAACTGGTCTTCAGGTAGACACCTTGAAAGTATTAAGAAAGACAGAACAAATTTTCCATGGATATTTGCTCTGGTAATGAATAGTACCATTTTAATGTATATCTGCCAGGCTCTCTTTTCTAATTTTAGACAATTCAGAATCACAAAACATATACAATCACGTATATGACTTGCTTCATATACATTCTTTAATAATGAAAATTCATTTTTAGTCACCATATTTTCCATATTTATTTTTTCTTTGCATGAGTAAGGTAGACATGAACGCTCTCAAATATTCAAAAACTCTCCCCCTTTGGAACACAGGCAAAGTATATAAAAACTAACATCTGTTTTTTTGTTCCAGTCTCCTTCTGTATGTATTTCTCAAGAACAGAATAGCTAAATCTTCATTTTTATGCATATATTCTTTCCCCTCCATCTCTCATTACCTTGTTAAGCAGAAATTAAATACATATTTGGAGAAAATTAATTAAAAGGGTTATCCTTTTATTTGCTCTAATTGAGTTGTCAGACACCAAATCAAGTTTGTATTCAATGTCTCTGCTTTGGCAGAATGTTGCACAATAATATTTTTTCTTTTCATATCAAAATGATATTCTATTTTAATTCATTACTGTCATCACTCAGTAAATGTATTTTCATGACAACAGACAGCAATTTCAGCTTGTTCAGGGATCTGCTTGGCAGGATCCAATAGCAAAAGGCAAAGAGGAGTTGGTTGATCTTTAAGGAAATCCCTGTCATAGTGAAAAAAAAAAAAAAAAAAAAAGGTTCCACTCTGTTGACAGGAAGGCAAGGAAGCATCACACAGGGACAGCATGGGTATATAGAGAACTCCTGGCTGAGCTCTGTTGCAGAGAAAATCTGCTCAGTTCACAAGATAGAAATTGTTTATTGATTTATTAATTATATATATTTACCCAACGATCGGTGAACTACGCATTCAGAATCAATGCAGCAGATAACTTCTAGATACCTTCTACAGCTGATCCCAAGAAATTCTAGTCCCACATCCAACCCACACAACAGCATATTTCCCCTTCCCTGGGAATGCAATATGCACACCCTTCCTGTTGTAAATCTAGGTCCTCCAGCCCTGTGTAATTTTACCATTCCATACCATCTTAATAGATCTGTCCACACACTGGCAAATGGTTGCCTGAGGAGATGCCTCCACACCCAGCCCAAGTTGGGATCCCTGTGTGCAGTGCCAGCATGGTCAGACCATTGTTGGGTGCAGGCTGCTCCCAGCACCCAATGGAGATGTTGCACTGCCTGGGCAGGGTAAAGGTGCACTGACGACATTGCCAGCAGGGACAGACCTCCCTGATGGCTGCTGCTGCTTCTCCATCATCTTTCCCCATTCTCAGAAACACTCACATTCCTTTTATTTTTCTTTTGCAGTTTTTTTTTTTTTTTTTCCAAAAGCTTTTCACCATTCCCTTGTCATTCCCTGCTTAATCTAACTGGTAGTCATCTCCCTCTTTAGCAATATCATTTTTTTCTGGCAACAACCCTTTCAGACATTTCAGTCACACACTGTGTAAATACTTCAGTTTTTATTTTAAAAGGGTGGTGGGCCAATTTGTGTATGTGTATTGGGGAGGGGGGGGATTGTGGGGAGTGAAAACTTGATTGGGATACCAAGCAAAATATAGAAACACTTCCTGTGTTTACATGGGTGGATTAGGGTAAACTAATGCTGATACTAGGGTAGAATGTGAAGGGCAATAGTAAAGGCTTCTATGAGTATATGAGCAGAGCAGATGAATAAAAAATGTTAAGGAAAATTGGAGCCCACATGCTTCAGGGTGGAGCAGTGTGTGTTTGTGTTGGGGGGGGAGTAGAAGAAGTGCTGACAAAGAACACACAAAAGACAAAGTTCCATAGATTTTATTTGCTTCAGTTTTTCCAGATAAGGTTTACCCTTAGGCCTCCCAGGAGGTGTATATTAATGGAGTTGGTGGGAGTGAAGCAGTACCCACAGTAGTGGAATAAAAAGTTAAGGAGAACTTAAGATAATAGGATGCATGTAGTTCCATGAGACCAGCTTAGACACATCCCAAGTTTCTTAGGGATCTAAAGGATGTCACTGTGAGACTGTTCTTTATTATTCTCAAATGCTCATGGTGACTGGAGAAGGTTCCCAAGGCAAACCCCAAACCCATCTTGAGGAAGGGCAAGTTGGAGTATTTGAGGAACTTCAGTTATATCTCAGTCCCAGGAGGATCACAGAACAAATTCTCCTAAAAGCTATTTACGAACACAAGAATGACAAGAAGATGACTAGGAACATCTGGCATGTTTTTTTATAATGTTTTTAATACCAATACTCACCACTAAGATGAAAGAGGAATATCAGATATGAATCTGTGAAACATTTTTTTCAACAAGATATAGCCATAATTATAACTATTAATTAATAACAGCAGTATTTCATGCTGCAGAATAGATTTGTCAAATGAAGCTTTCACATAATGTATCTTGTGTTTGACGCTTTAGCAAGATGAGATTTATTGAAAGACAGGCTATGTTTTAATGAAATAGAGACTGAATAATGGTCGAGACATTATATTTCTTGCTTTTTAACTTGCTAAGAATAATTTTCAGGACAGCTTGATCATGTGTCCCTTTGAAATTGTTCATCTTCAGCTTATCTCTTCATTTCTTTCCCAGGGAGAGGTAATTAATCCACCTAGAGTTACATAAAGTGATAATGTATTCTATAATATATTCTATATTCTATTATTATATATTATATATTATTATATATATTCTATAGTATAATATATAATCTTTTTGAAAAAGATAAAAAAATGTTTCTCTTTTGGATGGCTGATAGACTTCACGTGATCAATGCCACATAAGCTACGTTATGTTGTTTTGTTATTTTCTGGTGTTGGTATGTTAAGTTTCTTTACTGAATTATCTGCTATAAATCAAAGATCTGTCATGAGACATAAACTTTTGTGTATCACTATTTCCTTACTTCATGCACTGGTTTCTTTCTATGTAAGGAAGGTTGCTGATTCAAATCTTGAATGTGATGTTTTATTAACTAACTAGAACAAGAGCATTTAACTACTAAACTAAATTACAAGACTAAATCCCTGGCTGAGTGTGATGTTATTTATAAACACTTTTTCTTCTTCATGTATATTTGTAAGCAGACACTAATCTGTGCCAAGTAGACTAGTCTTACAGATGTGTAGGTAATAGCAGTATTGCTATAGTACTGTTGTGAGTGCTGTCAAACAGAATGCTACTCCCATATCTCATGTCTGATTTTTCCTGGAAACATTGACAGGTATCATTAGTGTTAATGTTGACTGGTGCCTTGTATTTGGTGGATTTATTTTATGATTTTTTAGCATGGTGTAACGCAGGATGATTTGTCTTTAAATACTTTTTATACTCACATTTTGCAAGATTCAGTACACAGTCAGCATCTTCATGTTGATTTCAGTTTGTATATTCCTGTATCACCTTTTACTGTGATTCAAGAAATCCTGTTTTATGAAAAACCTTCAACAACATATTGATGATAATGGGAACCTTGAATAAAATTCAGACCTTAAGACTTGTTAACAATCTGAGTGGATTTTCAGTTCTGTAACTCAATTCTGAGATATTTTTTTTTTGGTGATGATTTTGATTTTTGGAGATTATGAAGAAGCACTAGAACTTTGCATATCAGCTGTAGTTGTAATATGTAACCTATAATGGCTTCCTCTAAAATGTTTACCTACTATTCAGTGCAATACTATATTAACAACACCTAAGACAGTTCTGAATAAAGTCTTACTTCTATAAGACCTAATACAGTGCTTTTTAAAAAATGACAGCTCTGGACCTGGAAATCATATACGTTGTCTGCACAATATTGAGTCCAAGGTAACGAGCTTTGATATCCCAGTTTGGAGCTTGTTTGATTATGTTTATACAGGTCTACATTGCACAATGTGGAATTGAGTGCTGACAGAATAACAAATTAAAAAAAAAAAAAACCATCCATGAGGACTGCAAGTCTCCTGGGTAGCACAGGAAAAAAAGGGATAATGGAAGGGACAACGCCCTTCCAGTCACAGGAGGTGGTAAATGTATAGACAGATGTAATAGAAACACTGGACTAAAAGGTAGGTGAGGACTGGAGAAAAGCTCAAGGTATGCCTCTGGGACAAATTCTGCAGCACCAGAGTGGAGCAGTCTCTAGCCCGTCATGATTTCAGACATCTCTTTAAAAATGAATGAATAAATAAATAATAATAATAAAATAAAAATCAGGCATGAGGGAGTAAATGTATAGAAAATATGTCTTTTTGTAGTCCTTGTTCAATTAAAAAGTGCATTGATTTCAACATGTTTTAAATGAAATCTCCCATGCAGTGTTCAGTCTCACAACCTTGAACCTGAGCCAAACCATACAAAAACTAACTCATGACATGTTTCTACAGATTTCAATCAGAAGCAAGCCTTGGAAATCAGTTTGTTTATTTATTTATTTATTTTCTAATATGCAATTCATGATATGTACACATTTTCTGTGTATTTTTTTACGATCAAAATCTTCTACTGACAAATGAAAGATTTATGTGATATATCCAAATATCTAATTTATTTGATTAAAGTTAGGCTTTATCTTGATTTTGTTGAAAGCATAAGAAATGTATATACATGAAAAGTAGTTTGGTTGTGCTCTGAATATAGTCACTTTTAAAAGCACCACTTTTCATTTTCCTCAATATGTATGTTTTCCTTATATTTCCTCTGTTTGTACTTTCTGTCCAAACTGAATCTTCTTTTAGTTATTTCCAGCATTACTTGTTCTTCCTTTTGTGCTTGTTGATCCATTCTCCATTGCACCCATCTTTCTATCTCCACATCTTTTCTGAATATCATTAACGTTGTCTTTCCTCATTTTGCTTTCCCTTTTTTTACTCTTTTTTCTTTCTTCTTTCTTCTTTTTTTTTTTTTTTTTAATATCTTTCTATTTCTGTTTTGAAGTAAATGTGATGTAAAAGACTGCAAAACTTCAAGTTCCCTTGCCAGAGATAGAAGAGGATCATTCTTCCACAGAATGAAACAGTTGTATGGAACAGTAGTGATGTAGTTATTTTTTGTACTTTAGTACTCCTTTTCTGATTAAAAGATCAGAAACAGTTGTTGAAGTTGTATTTTGGATAGAGAAACGTTTAATGAAAAGAGATAGGACAAGGAGATATGGCATCCAAAACCATTCAAACTTCCAGCACTTCCATTTATTACTCACAGATAGGGTGTTGTAGCCATACAGAAGCTTCTGGCTTCAGTGAAACACTATGTGGATGTAACAGACCTTGAACATCCAGAATACTGTTGAATTAAGGGTGAATTTATGAATAAATTAAGTATTTAGCCTACCGTTTCTAACAAAGAATTCTACAACACAAGTGGCATGCTTGGCTTACAGACCATTTATCATGTGCAACACTGCACATTCAGAGCCGAATTCTAATTCTCTTGTTCAAAATGTTTAATCTCCTCTTCCATAACAAGACTGAATGACCCAGAGTGAAAAACTGCCTGTGATGCCAGCTGTGCAATTCTTTATCATCTTCAGCTATGGCTACTCATGTGGAATGATCTCAGTTTTTTGAGGTTAAATCAGAGAACACATGGTCACCTATGTAGATAACAGATAACAAAGCAGCAGAGTTTCAAATTTAAAAATACAGATATATTTGGAATTTTTGCTATCCTTAACTGAAGAGTAGATATTGAATAGTAAATAAGTTTCCTCCTTTCTTTTTTTTTTTTCCCTTTCATTCTTTCTTTGTTTTTCCTATTTTTATTCATGAAAAGGAAAACTGCATGTCAGCTTAAATAAAAATAAATCTGTACTTTTATGGATAAACATAAGGGTCAAAGTATCAAGAAGAACTATATTTTAAAATCTGATATTCTTTGAAATTTATATCATATTACTATATGTAACAATAGTCTAGTTTACTGAATTTAGAAAAATAATCCATTGCAGTTCTACTCCATTTTAAAGCGTACTGCTTTAATAAATTGATATGCTGCATCCTCTTTTTTCAACTTCGCTCCAGCATGAGAATTAGAAGTATATGCTGTTTCTCTTCCAAAACATAAGAAGATAAAATACATTTTAAAAAAGAACACATAAACAATCAGTGTCATTTGCAGTTCAGATAGCAAGTTTATAGAATTGACTTCTTGTCAGGTAAGTGCACTACATCGCATTAGTCCAAAATTGCATTTCCCATTTCATGAATGACTGTATGAGAGCCAGGTATATGTCACTCCCTCCCACATGCATGTGTGCCCACAAGCTGTGGGTTGGGTGATAAAAGTACAGAAACTGCAGGGTAGCACTGGAGAGCACATGGGCCTGCTATTTTTATTGTCCACTCTCAGAAGAGTCAGAGGGCAGAAAGTTTTGAGCTTCCAGAAAGAAGTAAGAAAGTGTTCTGGGCTTCCTAAGAGACGTTTGAAATAATCAATAGTAAGATATCATTATAATTTAGGACTTTTTTAGGCTAATATACATTTTCACTGTAAACTAAATCATAAACACCTATTATTTATTGTTCCATTTACTGCTAAGCTTTTAAAATAATGTAGGAAATACTGAAATGAATGTTTATTTATATTCGTATTATGTAAAAGGTTACTCTGGGACTTAAGTGCCTCCAAAATTTTATGAAACATTACAACCTATTAAGTGCTTGTCAGATAAAGTCATTATTCTTTATTTGGTCTTTTTACCTGCTATCAATTTGTATGTGTACAAAAGGCTTAGCCCCAAACTACTTTTATTCAAGAAAGTAATCAAACTTGAATTGAATAATTAAATCCACATTACTATATGTAAGTGATTAAACATTTTAAATACTATTTGTTTATATTTTTATAATACTCCACTGACTACAAGTCTTAATTGTAACATTTAAATAATGATAGGATATTCTATATGTTCATGTTCCAATGAAAACTGGAACTGATTAATAAAAAATAAGGGTGTCAGTAAGTGATAAAACTTTGTAATAAAAGAATAAATTATGAAATAGAATATATTTCTATTTATCTTGTACAGCTAATTGTACAGAAACAGGTTTCATTAGCCTAGACCGAGCCCCTTACCAATGGGGCTCTTTTGAATATATTATAGTATGCATTTGAAATTGTATTTACTTTAAATTTTAAAGAACATGTGTTAGTCTATTGAATGTTTTTATTATTTTTAAGTTGTTTTGGTACAAAGTGACCTTCAGGACATGACTTCTTCCTGTGCTTTCTGTAGTATTGAGGAAAATGGATAAAACAACGAAGCAGAGAAAAAAAACTTTCCCTTCCTCCCTTCCTCCCTTCCTTCCTAAATTGGGAAATAGAGGCAATAGCAAAAGATTTTGCATTCTGTAGAAATAGCATTGTTAGTCAGGTAATGATTCAGGTAGAAAACATATTACAAGTTCAATTAATGTGTTTTATTTTTATGTTATGATACAACTGTACTTGAGGAGTTACCTACAAATATTTTTGTGCTTCTAAGAGCAACACACTATACAGTGCTGTTTCTCTTATCCACTGAGCAACCTTCAGCAACTGGATTAGTGTTCCACAACGTGAAACAGAGGTACTTGCCTGGGTCAACAAAGACAGCGTGCTTCCCTTGGCAAGGGGCTCTATCTAGGCTAATTAAACCCATTTCTGTACAATTAGCTGTACAAGATAAATTGAACTTCTTATTTCAGAGTTAGGTCACTTGCTGCTATCCTTGAAATCTGTACACACCATGATTCACAGTTCAGGGAAGAAATGTACAGAAATATAATAATGCTTTAAAAGGTGAAGCAACTAAGCTAATTAAAAGAATTCCAGTATCTATGTCTTTGAGAATCAACTCTTCTGTCTCAAAGAACATACCATCATTGCACAGATAGCATTTTAATGAATTTTTATAGATCTTACAACACAATTTTTAACATATAACTTCATACAGTTACATTGTATTTTTAACAGAATTTTAAACATCTGTGACAACTAGTTTTCCATTAAGCATTCAGTGTCTTTCATTGTAAATAACAAATTTATTATAACTGGTTTACTTAAATGTAAGGGCAATTTTGAACACAGTCATCAAAGAAATGCTGTTGTAGATTGGATAAAAGTTCAAGAACAAAAAACAGTTCAGGTATAGCACCACATTTAGCCTGTGTATTTTGGGTGATACACTTCATCTTTGTAAAAAGTCTACAAAAATATTCCTTATATATCTGAGGAAAAAACAAGCTTCAATAAGCACTGAAAGAATAAAAACATTTTTTTTGTCATCTGTATAGGCATGAAATGAATGTTTTCCTCTTCTAAAATATTATGCAATAGAATACTTATTTAATAACTTACTGAGTTGAGCAAGATGTGTTGTCTTCTCTTCTTTGTTCTCATTCTTCACCACAGAAAACTCATCACATCTCTTTTCCTCTTCGGTATGCAACTGTGATCTGACAGGCAAACAGAGCAAAGTACAAAGGAAATTATAATGATCACAAAGAAAAGCAGTCTTCTAGACCTGACAACTAGAAATTCAGCACTTAGTAAAAGTTTTAAAGTACTGTCCAAAAATCAATACAGGAAATGTAGAAACTCAATGCATCAAAAACAGATAGCTTTGAGGACTCTAAATAGGCTAAAAAGTCATAGGAAAGAATGCAAAGTCACACACTTTGGAATAACACCTTGCCTGTCTGACATAAAATGAGATATAAAAGTCTGCTTGCTAAAATACATAAGTACTTTCTGAACCAAGATTTGTACTCACTGCTAAGTATTCCAACTGCTATGCAAAAGTTTTCTTCAAGTTTGAAAGTGTACTATACTGAGTCACTACCTACATGAAACACTCTGTACAAGGTGGCACAGAAACTGAAGCTGAATACCTATATGATGGAGTATTTACTGTACTATAGTAGAGTATGTACAGAATCTACTGTCCTACAAAATAAGGTCACAAATAAAAGGACCTCAAAGCTTAGTGAAAATTAAGCAACTGAAAAGTTGTATTTCAGTTTCTCAGACTTGCTGTTTGAATTCCTTCATATTTATCCTTAATCAGGGATGAGGAAGCCTTTGGTAGCTGCTTGAAGCCACCTTTGCAAGCTGGCTGAACTTTATTCCCCTGTACCCACTTCTGCACAGTCTGAGTTGAAACAGAAAATAAAATACGGTGTTGTCTAGGAAGAAGATATTTAAAAAAACAAAACAAACAACAACAAAAACACATGGAAGTGGAGAGTGAAGCTAATAATTCAAGTAATCAGGGATGAAAATTTATTAAAGAATTCACCTGCTAACACCTCTCTCTCCTGTAGACTTTTATTTAGACCAGACAAATTAAGTGTTTCTATACTGACAGTTTTTAGTTATCTTGACTAAGCAGACTAGTTGCATAAGAAGGGGCAACCAGAGATTCAAGCTACATATTCTCAACTAAAATAAAGGCAATATGTATATAGTTAAAAGAAAGTATAGGAAAACAAATTGCTTCTTATGGTTCTATGTTTGTTCAAAGACAAAGCTCCAGCTTTATTCTGAGTTTCAATTCTGCAAAGAAACTTAGGCAAAGTAAAGCTTTTTGATTTTTCCAAATCTGAATCTGTATCTTTGTTATAAGAGGAGAGGAATATGAAGAGTTTTATTTTCTGAACTATGGAATTAGCATATATTCCCCAGTGTAGCTCTGCTAACCATGTCCACAGCTGTTAGAATTATGTCTCAAGGACACAGCTGTACTGTCTCCCAGCAAGCCACTGTCTCAGTGCTGACTGGAAGAAGAATGCTGTCTTTGACAAAATTAAGTGTCTCCTAGTTTCTCTAAAGATCCATATGCTTGGCAAAATACAATACTCTTTCTTATGTCTCTGGACATCTTTCCTCTCTTGGCCCATTTCCACAAATAAAAATAACTTGTCAGCACTTCAGGTTCCAAATATATGTGTACTCCTTAAATTTCATGCAGTTCTTTGGTATATAGTCATTTCCACCATAACTGAAAAGGGGAAAAAAAAAAACAAAACAAAACCAACCTCAGGCTGGGTTGCAAAGACTACATAGAAGGATTAGTATCAGCAATATGCTGATTCTGTGTTCCTCTTCACAATCCTTACTAAGACCCCAAAGAATAAGGCTTATATACATAAATATATATACATATATATATACATATACATACATATATATTATTCTTATTCTTTATATATATATATATATATATAAAGAAAAAGGGTCAAGTGTAGAATGAAGAAGGAAAGATAACAGATTCCAGATACACCTGGATGTAGGTGAAAAGTCATAAAGGAGAGGTGTATTTTTCAATGTCATAGGGAAAGAAATTTCCTGTAGACAAAAAGGAAATAAAAGGTTTTTGGAATTACCATATTTTCTTCCCTCTGAACATTGGCACCAGTTGCATCAAAGTGACAACTGTTCCATTTACATGTTCCTAAAATTCATTTTCCAAAATTGTGTATCAACATACACTTGTAATTTTTAATGCTAACACATTCAAACGTGTTTGTAAGCAAGACAAATTCCACACTTAAATTTTATGCATACAAAACTACAATGTTCAAAGATATAATTAAATTCTAAAGGGATTTTAGCTTCTTACATAACTCCAAATTAAATGATGCAATGACTAAATCCACTCAGCAGACATATTTTAATCCTTCACCTGCAACAGGAAACCCACAGTTTCTACACCTTCAAAGAATGCCATATAATCTTCTTTTCAAAAGACACCTACCAAGTACCTTACTCTGAATAGAGAGGCAATGATTAGGCATAAGCAAAAAAAAAAAAAAAAAAAAAAAAAAGAAAAATGTGTATCTGGGAAACATTTGGGACAAATTAAGAGAATACAATGATATTTAAGATTTAGGATAGACATTGCTTAAATTCTAATGCAGTTAGACTGGTTTCTATCCTGTGCTACTTACTTCAAGAAAGAACAGGAAAATTAGAAGCAAAAAAGTGACTCCTGATACTGTGGACTGAAGACATTTTGCCTTTCATTCTCAATTGATTCTGACTGGTCCCCAGAACGAATGGTTATGGCATTTAGGGCCTGATTATTAAGGAATTAAGTAATTCATACCATGGAAGTTGATGGTTCTCAGCTGGGTTCCTGTTGTTCACTCTCCACATTCACTCCCTCCCTTATGAAGTTAACTACATTTATCATCTCTCTCTGTCTTCTCTTCCCTGTAATATTCCCTACATGACACTAGTACTAACAGTCTTTGCTATCACAGATTGTCTACTCAAACATATATGTAAAAAAAAATAGAGGAATTGTTTACAACTTGTATTTAGCTTTCTCCTTTTTTTTCTAACTGCATCAGTTTGCCTATGTACAAAAATATTAACTCTAGCCTACAAACAATACATTACCTCACTTGGAATATTATGCTCTACCTGCATAAATTCCAATGCAGGTAGACAAATTAGATGAGGCAGAATACAGAGATGAAATATAAGTGAATTGAATGATCAACAATGTTTCCAAATCTGGAATGGTTTAAGAATGTCGTTCTCCCTTTACGGCATATTGATAAAAAGGAAGGCTCTTATGATAGGTAAAATGCTTATACTAAATGCTTATACTCCTTATAAGGACAATGAAATACTGATGGATTTAACAAATGGAGTATTTGAAAGTACAAGCCAAAGTCTAAGAAAGCTTACAAAATCATAGGAAAGCTTCAATGACTGAGTGCTGTAAGATTCTCTGTAATATGTTGTATTAAAAAATAAATAAATAAATAAATCACACAGTATCACAGATTTCTAGGTTGGAAGAGACCTCAAGATCATCGAGTCCAACCTTCGACCTAACACTAAGTACTCCACTAAACCATATCGCTAAGCTCTACATCTAAACGTCTTTTAAAGACCTCCAGGGATGGTGACTCCACGACCTCCCTGGGCAGCCCGTTCCAATGCTTAATAACCCTTTCGGTAAAGAAGTACTTCCTAACATCCAACCTAAAACTCCCCTGTCGCAACTTTCGCCCATTCCCCCTCGTCCTGTCACCAGGCACGTAGGAGAACAGACCAACCCCCACCTCGAATACCAGTTCAGGACTGCAGGAGTGAGCACACCTGTGGGAGGTGCACCCAGGTTGGAGGCACACCTCCACCTAGTGACAGACCTCCTGGAAGAGGTGAATAGGCTGAGGAGCATGTGGGAGTCTGAGAGGCAGATAGACTACTGGAGTCTCTTCCTACCCTCCCTGAGACAGGCCTAGCAGGCAGAAGGGAAGCTCAATAGGGGGGTTTCCCTGTTCTCTCTCCACCCAGCTGAAAGCACTGACCTAGAGCTTAAGGGGATAGGCAATAAGTCCCTGCCTGGCCAAACATGCGTGTCCCCTCAGGGACTTCCCCACCTTCCCATACACAATAGGTATGAAGTTTTGCAGGTTGATCTGAACAATATTGAGGAACACTGTACATATGGCTCGGAGATGACATCAAGGTCATGTAGACCTGTGTTCTGTATTAAAACAGCTCCCACCAAGAAAAAAGTTACCTTTAAGGTAACTGTAGAGAGCGATAAGGTCGCCCCTGAGCCTCCTCTTCTCCAGGCTGAACAAGCCCAGCTCCCTCAGCCGCTCCTCGTAAGACTTGTACTCCAGACCCCTCACCAGCTTGGTCGCCCTTCTCTGGACTCGCTCGAGCACGTCCATGTCCTTCCTGTAGCGAGGGGCCCAAAACTGAACACAGTACTCAAGGTGCGGCTAAATAAAATTGTTTAGATAATATATCAATGAACTGTAATGAATTACATATGAATAAGCTAATTTATGCTTATTAAAATAAAAAATAGAATCAGAGAAGTATATAAAAAGTACATTTATGCTTGTATAACATTGGGTTGCCAGTACTATATTACGTCTATTATGGTGATTGATTTCGTTTTGCATCAGAAGGGGAATATGTGTATTATAAACACTAAAGATCAAAGGACAGTATCAGAAAAACATGCCAAAACCAAATCAACAGAAACACGCATAAATACTTGAAGGCAGAATGTTTCTCTAATGAATTACATGTCACAGATGAAAAACCTCATGCGATAATTAAGCATTAACTAAACATTCTAGATTGCTCAAGACATGTCAAATGATGCTTATGAAGCAATCTGTTGGAGTATGCACTGCTCATCATGTGGCAAATACTGCCAGCTCCTCTTGGGGCCCCATGGAGGAGGACAGCAAGTGTCTTCCCACCATGTAACACAAAGGGCTGTTGACCCCCACACACTGAGGTTTATCAGGCCATTGCTCTTGACCATCTGACAATGCTCCATGAGCCAGAAGCAGCTCATGCCAGGAGGTGATATTTCACATAAGTGCAGTGTACTGAGGGGGGCAGAACTGACTCCAACCATCTCCAACCAGCCAAGGCTACCACAGCCTAGAGGGAACTTTCCTAGAGGGAACTTACCTGCCCATCTGTGTACCATGACATCCTGCTAGAAAAGCTGAGAAAGTGGGGGTTAGATGAGTGGCCAGTAAGGTGGGTTGAGAACTGGCTGACTGGCCGAGCTCAGAGGGTGGTGGTGACTGGCGGCACAGAGTCCAGCTGGAGACCTGTGACGAGCGGTGTACCTCAGGGATCAATGCTGGGTCAGGTCTTGTTCAATATCTTCATCGACGACCTTGATGAGGGAATAGTGTCCGCCCTCAGCAAGTATGCCAATGATACAAAGCTGGGAGCAGTGGCCGACACACCAGAAAGCTGTGCTGCCATTCAGCAAGACCTGGACAGGCTGGAGAGCTCTGCAGGAAGAAACTAAACGAAGTTTAACAAGAGCAAGTGTAGAGTCCTGCACCTGGGAAGGAACAACCGCATGTATCAGTACAGGCTGGGGGATGACCTGCTGGAGGGGAGCTCTGCAGAGAAGGACCTGTGGGTCCTGGTGGATGACAGGTTAACCATGAGCTAGCAGTGTGCCCTGGTGGCCAAGAAGGCCAATGGGATCCTGGCGTGCATTAAAAGGAGGGTGGCCATCAGGTCAAGGGAGGTGATCCTCCCCCTCTACTCTGCCCTGGTCAGGCCTCACCTGGAGGAGTACTATGTCCAGTTCTGGGCTCCCCAGTACAGGAAAGACGGGGATCTTCTGGAAAGAGTCCAGCAGAGGGCAACAAAGATGATACGGGGCCTGGAGCATCTTCTCTATGAGGAAAGACAGAGACCAGGGTCTGTTCAGCCTTGAGAAGAGAAGACTGAGAGGGGATCTTATCAATGTTCACAAATATCTTAAGTGTGGGAGACAGTGGGATTTGGCCAACCTCTTTGCAGTGATTTGTGGGGACAGGACAAGGGGCAATGGCCATAAGATGGAGCACAGGAAGTTCCGCACTGTCCTGGTTCCAGTTAGGACAGAGTTAATTTTCCTCATAGTAGCTGGTAGGGTGCTATGTTTTGGATTAGGATGAGAAGAGCGCTGATAGACATGCTGATGCTCTTTGCCAGCGAGCAATTGTTGCAGAGCAGTGTTTACACCAGGCCAAGGACTTTTCAGCTTCTCGCTCTGTCCTGCCAGCGAGCAGGCAAGGGGTGCAGCAGGAGCTGGGAGGGGACAGACCCAGGACAGCTGACCCAAACTGGCCAAAGGGGTATTCCATACCATCTGACGTCATGCTAAACAATATATAGGGGTGGCTGGCCGGGGTGGGGGGCCGGCTGCTCGGGGATAGGCTGGGCATCGGTCAGCAGGTGGTGAGCAATTGCATTGTGCATCACTTGTTTCTTACACATTATCATTATTAATACTATTATCATTATCACTATTATTATTATTGTTATTATTATATTCCTGTCTTAATAAACTGTCTTTATCTCAGCTCATAAGCTTCACTTGCCCGTTTCTCTCCCCCATCCCAGAGAGGGAGGGGGGAGGGTGAGCGAACGGCTGTGTGGTGTTTAGCTGCCAGCCGAGTTAAACCACAACACGCACCAACATGCAAAAGAACTTCTTCATGGTGAGGGTGACGGAGCACTGGAACAGGCTGCCCAGGGAGGCTGTGGAGTCTCCTTCTCTGGAGATATTCAAGGCCCGTCTGGAGGCCTGCCTGGGCAACCTGCTCCAGGGAACCTGCTTTGGCGGGGGGGTTGGACTCGATAATCTCTTGAGGTCCCTTCCAACCCCTATAATTCTATGATTCTGTGATTCTGTGATCTGCCAGGGCCAAAATGCAGGTTGCACTATCAGACAAAAATATGCAAAAGTTTTAAATTGGCTTTAGATGCCAAGGTTTTGGTAGATGGGCCTGCAGGGTTGGTCTCTGTTAGAAGAGTGCAGAAGCAGCCCCATATGAGATCAGAACCAATTTCAGATAGCTCCAAAAGGGACTTGCTGCTAGCTGGAGCAGAGCCAATAAGTGATGTTGTTTGCACTGCTCTGAGACCAGATTTAAGGGAAGAAGAAGAAGAAAAGAAGAAGAAGAAGAAAAGAAGAAGAAGAAAAGAAGAAGGAGAAGAGGAAGGAGAAGAGGAAGGAGAAGAAGAAGGAGAAGAAGAAGGAGAAGAAGGAGGAGAAGGAGGAGGAGGAGAAGGAGGAGAAGGAGAAGGAGAAGGAGAAGAAGGAGAAGGAGAAGGAGAAGGAGAAGGAGAAGGAGAAGGAGAAGGAGAAGGAGAAGGAGAAGGAGAAGGAGAAGGAGAAGGAGAAGGAGAAGGAGAAGGAGAAGGAGAAGGAGAAGGAGAAGGAGAAGGAGAAGAAGAAGAAGAAGAAGAAGAAGAAGAAGAAGAAGAAGAAGAAGAAGAAGAACCCTGCTTTGCAACAGCACATGGGAGAGTGAGCAACAGCCCTGCAGACCCTAAGGACCGTGCAGAAGGAGGGGGAGGAGGTGCTCCAGGAGCTGGAGCAGAAGCTCCCCTGTGGACTGTGGAGAGGCCCCTGGTGGAGCAGGCTGGCTCCCTGCAGCCCATGGGTCGCACGGCAGAGCAGATCTCCATGCTGCAGCCCCCCTGTGGAGGAGCCCCCGGTGGAGCAGGTGGATGTGGCCTGGAGGAGGCTGCGGCCCATGGAGAGCCCCCTCAGGAGCAGGCCCCGGGCCGGAGCTGCAGCCCTTGGAGAGGAGCCCACACACGGAGCAGGGGGTCTGGGGGGAGCTGCTGCCCATGGGGGACCCATGCTGGAGCAGTTTGTTTCTGATTGATGGACGCTGTGGTATGGACCTATATTGGAGCAGTTCTTGAAGAGCTCCTGCCTGTGGGAAGCCACGCAGGATCAGTTCAGGAAGGACTGTATCTTGTGGGTGGGATGCTATGTTGGAGCAGGGGAAGAGAGTGAGTGAACCAATAAGGTTGGTTCTTGCCAACCACCTTAAATAATATTAAAAACTGCTTCCTATGTGTGTTTTTCTTGTCTTTGTGGTTTACATTATCAAGGACTCTCTCTACTACCTATCTATCTATCTATCTATCTATCTATCTATCTATCTATCTATCTATCTAACTAAATTACAAAGTGTAACTCAGAAAACTCTAGATTTAAGGTATTAATGCCCTTAAAGGAAGACACACATTTACATAACTAATATTTTTTAAAATGTAACATGGTTTTATATTTTCAGTAAAACAATGAATGGTATTTCACGCTGGATAAATCTGTGAACTTCCAGTGTCTGAATTCTTTACTTAAGATATATTTACTCCAACAAGTTGTGTATATTACTCAAAACAATGTCACCTGTTTTGATTGTTATGCATGCAAAAAAAAGTTTCCATTTTCAAAATCATTTTAGACAATCCTGTATCATAATAGGTAAGGGAACAGACTAATGCTGATAGGCTATTTGTGAAAGAAGCATTCTTGCATGACTTTGCAAGATTTTATTCCATCTATTAAAATACAGTTCAATATTATGCGCTTAAACATACATGACGTTTCATGGAACTTTTAGCTAGTAAGTGGGTAGGCATGAAGAAGCCTCCTAATGATCAGAATTTTCATTATTCTAGCACTAGAAGAATAGAGAAAATATACAAGATGTGAATAAAGAACTTTATGTAATACTTGCAGCAAGAGACGTGTGTGCATATCCTCTGCTTTTATTCTGCTTTCACCATCTATTAGTATACTGTTAGTATTATTCATGGCAGAAGGCTCTTTTAGAATCTAGATTTAGAATCTAGTGATCAGTTTGTTGTTGTTGTTTAAACTAAAAATGGTAAGTTTGAGACATGCATTCAGCAGTTGCAAGAATAAATCTCTTGAAAGCCTGAAGTAATCTAAATTTCCTTTTTCCTTCATACATTGAACAAGCCCCAAACCTGTAAAATTGGCTCTGAAATCATTTGAAATAATTAGATCTCTTTCTCAGATCTCATACTTTTTTAATTGATTCACATAAGGTGGCTGCAAGTATTACAGATTTAGTGTTACCGGCATAATATGCCCATGGATAGGCAGTACCTTTCCACTTCATTTTTTGGCAGTAGAACACTAAATACTTCACAAACTTAGCCATTCTTCAGACAACATCAAAAGATGATAATTCCTGGAATGATAATAGATAAAAAGACTGAAGTCTTCTTCTTGTTGGAGAATTAAACCATATATAAGGATTTTTTTGAGGATAACCAGATAAACACAAACACAGAGTACTGGTAAAAGAAAGCACTGAAGTATTTTTTGGGAAAACTGTTTCTAGTATATTCTCCACATAGTAACAATTTTAATTACTATATAAAAGGAGAATAGTTTATTTGGATACCATCAGCTGTCATTCAAGGAAAACTGTACCATAAATGCTGAAGACATAAAAAGTTTTCTTTGTAAACAAAGGCATTATATGCTGACAAAAGTCTCTGATTAATAAGTATGTTTAAAGCATACGTAGCTATTCCATGTTTTATAGTTATTAAACAGACTGATCCAAACAATGAGCAAATTTTTTTTTTTTAACAAGTACCATAAAAAGACATGTGGTAGCAGCACAATGATAGTAGCAAAGATCTTCTTTGATATATGTAGCAACTGTAGGATTAGAGGCAGCAGATGTATATATTCCTAGGGTGACAACAAATTTTGTTTTATGTATTTACCTTTCATAAGAGAATCGATATTTTTAGGTGGAAATTTTGTTTTTCATTTAATTTACATTCTGAAAGTTGCAGTTTTTCAAAGGCTAGTTTGAAAATTAAACCTATAGAACTGCTGTAATTATATATTTTCATTTTTAAACTCCTTAGTTAAAAAATAAAAATAAAAAAGGGAGCAAAACCGATGAGAAGAATCAAGCCTTAGTCAGTGTAAAATTTCTCCAGTGGTTCTGCTTACAGAATGAATTAACCAAAGACATATATGTGAAAAGCCAAAAGAAATACCAGTGTAAAAATCACAAGATGGATCAAAATAATCTACTGAGAAGCATCAGGTACTCATTGTAAAAAAAAAAAAAAAAAAAAAAAAAGTATTAAAAATGGAAAATGGTTTAAAAATGGAAAGTAGAATTGAGGAAAATCACAGCTACAAATATTTTTGCTGTATTTTTGTATCTTTTGCCGTACATAATTTGATGGCATCCAGTTGTTTTAATCCATAAGATTGTGGCGGTTTCTCGTGAAACTTAAAGACATGGCATGTAAAACGCTTGAAACTTCACCTTTCAACGAAGCATCACAGTAAAATTTTCAGATTACTCCTCCTTTGCCTTGAAACATCATAGTGGACCTGCCATTATTAAGTTTCAGACTGAAACAGGATTCCCATACTACAAATATCATAAGCGAGATAATGAATGAACTTGGTATTGCTCAAAGAAGGAAAAATCCTAAAGGACTTCTAAAAGACGGATAGATGAATGAATAGATAGACATTATTGTATGATTTTGGTTCAGTATATTGAGCAAAGACACTGCTTTTACACAAAATATTTTTATATTATTATTAGTTCTTATAGAAATTACTTTTTTTTTTTTGTAATAACCTACCTTGCTAACAACATGAATTAAAATACAAAGATTAAAAAAAAAATCTTCATAGCATTGCTATTACAGATTCTAGTTTAAATTCTGTTATATCACAGAAGAATACATTAAATCTATGTAATGACATAACTCTTAAATATATTTTTTTTTTTCAGTTGAAACCAGGAAAGTTTTAAGGAAATGTTTGATTTAATTGTAATCTATCCAGAGGCAAGGCATGATAAGTCCTAGAAGCAGTAAATTTTAAGCCATTAAAACAACAAAATATGCTATCTGTCAATATTTTAAAATGTAAACGCTAATACAGGAATACTAATATTTAAAATTCACAAAAATATACCTCAACAGCTATGATAACATCTTGTGGTAAACATAAAAAGTGTAAATCTCAGAAATTTCTACGTGAAATGAATAATTTTCTTTTGTGATTAATTCTTGCAGGACTTTTTATTTCATTTTTTTAACGGGTAGTAATATATGTATATATGTAATATATGTAAAGTATTATAAGAGTATGTAAACCAAATGTGATTTTAGTTTAAAATGATTTTTTTTTTACATAAGTGTAATCTTAAAAGAATTATTGCATAGACTTGGAAAGAAAGAATTTGCAATATTGGTAGATGTACTTTAATTCATAGCTTTTAAGAGCTAAAATTCTTATTTTTTTTTATACATATATTCCAGTAGAACTGAATAATCCCCCACATTTAGGAAAAGATACATACATATACAAAAAAAAATTAGAACCTGTCCTCAGTGTCTCTTCTTCCCTGTAAAAGCAAAGGAAATTTCTAGTCACTTATTTATGGGAAACAATATGGTTTGTATTGAAAATCTATGAATTTTATCAAATCAGGCTTTTAGTATAGATAAGGTAACAACTATTGCTCTTTTTACAGTAATGAAGGTTTTTTGGGGGGTTGTTTCTTTCTATTTCAAGTGGCCACAATACTTCTGCTGTTATTTGTCTCATTGTTTTGATCCAACATGCTGTACTCAGTTTGTTTGTCTCCCCCTCCATTTTTTATTTTTGCCACTTAATGCTTATGTACATATAACATTCATTGCCATCAGCTATCTTAGCATGGTGAATTCTTAGCATGGTGAATTTATTTAGAAGTCTGTTTAGAACAGGAGAATTTCTGCTTTCTATTCCTGGCAGTGCTGCTGCCTACATTCTCTGGCACTTGGCAGATCACCTGCTCTCTCCTTGAATTATTGTATTAAATTATAATTTGGGATATTGGCTATTTCAAGTTTTGAACCCACTTTTACAAGTCCTTCTGGTTGAATAATTTGACTAATCAGCACAGTATGTCTGTTAATAGGAGACCCACATGCAACCTAGTACTGATTACCCTGAGTTTTATTAAATTTCCAATAAATACTAACCTCTTTAGGAAACTCAACAACAATACCTAAGTATTTTAGGAAACTAAATTTGGAACAGATTACCAATAGTGAAATCACAGCAGCAACATGAAATGCAAAACATAATCAAAAACAACAACAAAAAACATAATCAATTAATCTTACACTGATTTTAGCAATTCTCTTCCTGTATGAGAAAGTTGCTGGTTTAGTTAAATGCATTTCAAATGTCTCCTGTTAACTCTGAGCAGTGTGGACACTTTTTACATCAAAAGTGGTATTTCAGTTACTTTATTTTGCTCTTACTACATGCATAAACTGCTTTGGCAGCTGAGAGGTTAATTTACCTTACTGGACAGAAAACAGTTGGTACACAAGGTTATTATTTTTGCTATTTTCCTCCTGAGAAATTACCAAATTCCTGAAGTGTTTGTGTATGCACAGAAGAACAGAATTCTGAATAGTTGTGCCATAAGCTCTGACCTCCTGATCAGGATATGTAGATGGAAAAAGCAAAATACAGAAAGCATCCGAAGGATTATTTCATCTTAAAAATTCATGCCAACAATTTAACTAGGTATCATTACATTGAAATGTTAGCTTTTTTAGAAAGCTACTTCTCTTTATATGTGTGCCACTGGAAAGATTATAATTGTTCTCTCCGATTTTTTAAAGTAGAGAGATTTTTCTATGTTGCTCACTGTTCTCTGTCAGAGGAAATGACAAACCTGAACACGCCAACCTGTTCTCAGGAAGCAGAGATTTAACAAAAGTTAACTGCAGTATTCCACTTTGAGTACTGTGTTCAGTACAGAAGTAGTAAGACAATTACCCAGAGGACATTAATAAAGAGTGCTATGATATCTAAAGTGTTCTGGAAAAAGAAAACCAAACCAATCAAACAAACAAACAAACAAAAGCAAACAAAAACCAGAAGCTTTAGATAGGACTGAATTGTGATACATAACAGGAAGCACCCTTGTTTCTAAAAATAATAATGCTAAAGCTTTTAATAATTTTGATAGTTTAAAGTTAACTTAGACAGCAGAAGCTTAATTTAATACTTCATTATAGAAATGTGAGATATAATCCAGGTAAAAGTTTAAATATATTAGCTATTTAGAGAGTGTACAAAAACCTTGCATAAGTCTGTAACTTATCTAACTTTATAGCTAGTATTGCACTAGGGAAACAATGCACTATGTCTCTCATAAGAGGTGAAAAAAAATATATATTTATGGAAATTATTGAAAAATGTAGTATTAATCCTGGCTAGGTAATTAGAATTTGCAAAGCAATGGGAATTAGTGTTATGAAGAGTTAAGAACATACCAATGGTAAAGATGTCAGGGAAAATCCCAGTTAAGAGATGCCTGAGGCATAAAGGCATTCAGAGTTTAACATTGAATCTTTCTGAGCTATTATTCTATGATTCTGAGCTGCCCATCTCAAGTTAAAACTATCAGTCACTAGCAATCTTCTCCACTGTAGTCTTTTCAATAAAATGATCTGCATATGTTTTCTGTTTGGCTTCTTTTAGCTTGTTACCGATCCTGAGAACCAAACCATTTTTTCAGTGTTGTTTTCAATTTCACTTGCCTAAAGAGTTAATTGCTAACTTATGCTAGCATCAATAAATATTAAATTTCTGTGATTATTTTGGACATAAACTAAATGGTAGCAGGCATTTTCAGGTATATAAAAAAAAATAAAATACTGTCATGCAATTTGTTTACCATAAGAACATAAGGAAACACTTCTTTTATGTAGGTGACTAAGGACTGGCACAGGTTGTCCAGAGACATATGTTATGGAGCCTCCCTCCCTGGAGATCTTCAAAAGCTCTCTGTATATGGTCATGGGCAACCTGCTGTAGGCAGCCCTGAATGAGCAGGGGTGTTGGGCCTGATGGCCTCCAGAGATCCCTTCCAAACTCAAACACTTTGTGATTAAGAAATAAAAAGATTCGTCTGGGAGTTTTATGTTTGCTTCCTTAAAATCTCAAGAACATTCTGTTCAAATATTCTGTAATCTGTAATGGTAGCAATCTTGCATATAAGTAGGTTTTTTTAAGTCTCTTCTGACAATCTGTAACTGGGATTCTTACTGGCATGCATAATATAAGAATGTTCTTACCTCTTTTGAGAAACAATCTCACTGTAGCAAAGCAATCAATGTGCTGTAATTAAAAGGAGAAAATACATGTTCATACCATTTTGTCTATATGCTGAAGTTCTTAAAGAATGAAATTATTCCCATCCTGTTTTACTAAAACATTAATCTCATTAATCTGAATCATTTTCACAAGACCTTATCTGTCCCCTACTTTTAACTTAATATTCAGAAGATCTATTTCTGGATTTATTTTTGTTCTGTTTTGTTCTTATTTTCCCATCAAATACTGCAAAGGAAGGTAAATGTAATTAAAAATGAAACTAACATCTAATACACTGAGTAACATATGCCAATGTTTTTACTGGTGTGAGCTTGGCACTGCTTAAAAGCAGTAAGGACATGGGTAAATTTTATAAGTAATCCTAAAGGAATAGGGAAAAAGATCCTTGTATTTTGTATAAGAATATAAAAATGGTCATAGAAGGTTGTACACGTTGTCTTTCTAATGTCTATTAGATGGATTATCTCATCTTGCAAAGAATTTTTTTTCTCTTCTGTTCAAAACTTTAATATATGTATTCTTACAACATATACATACAGCATATGAACACTCTTTGTTCCCTTTTTATAAATGGCAGATACAGAAAAATTGTTGTTATTTATGGAAATTGACATAGCCAGAGACAAAAAATGGTTACTTACAACAGTTTTGTTGCTGTTGTTGTTTCAGAAATTTCAAGTACCATAGTTCAAATACAGACTTTCCACCTTCTACCTACAATACTATTACTTCAGAGGGAGATAGGTCTTCAGAACTACTTGATGGTCACACACAGCCTCTTCTTACAAGAAAGCTGTAGTTGCAGCTAAAATTTAACAGTTGTTCCTCAGAAGAGAGAAATATCCACCAAACTGTTTCATGAAACCCTCTCTATCATGTTGTCTTCAGAATCAGTACAAGTTTTCTGCATATACTACATTATTATTATTTTTTCTTATGTTCCCTAGCATGTGCATGTCATAAAGTTACAGATGAACAGCCTAAGTAGCAGCCTAAGTAGCTATCTACCTTTTTTTTTTTTTTTTTTTTTTTTTTTCCCCTACATAATCACAGCTTTGTGCATTGGTCAGATCTACTCAAGAATTAATTCTCCATCATCACTTAGTGACATCCCCTGAAAACACCCTGTCAGGGACTGTTATATTTGTATTATATTGGAAGTAGCCAAGAAGAAAACAATTTATTTATATAATTCTTAATTGTTTGACCTAGTTAAAATGCATGTAAAAGGCATACTGAGTTACTGAAAAAGCCTGATACTCAACCATCACAAAACACACGTCACAAATAGCACACAGCAGAAAGCATGCTTGATTTGTGATACTGATGAAATTGCTCTAGAGAGTCTACTGTGATCCCTTGCAGCCTGTGAAATGTCTCTGACATCATGCTGTGGGTGATATATTTGATTTGGAGTGATAAGTCTAGTTTTCAAATGTCACTTAAGATGAAATACTGGAGTGAGGGGATATACAAAAGAGTAAATTGTATCATTTGAAAGGCAGATTCACAGCATCTTGCATTTCCAGTCAAGAAAAATATGCAGTCAAGTATATGCTTAGTAAGTAGAATTTAACTTCCTGGACTTTCTAGATTGTTTGAGGATTGTTCATGCTATTTTGCCAAGACATATTTGACACATCATTTAATGAATAGGATACAAGTATTACAAAAAACATTGGAAAGCACAGTAGCCATTGCACAGAAAGCACAATGTACTGGATTCCTCCCAAGATCACATTCTTTTTCAGTAAATACATCATCAAAATAAGG
The DNA here is from genome assembly GCF_040182565.1 of Anser cygnoides. Lineage (NCBI taxonomy): Eukaryota > Metazoa > Chordata > Aves > Anseriformes > Anatidae > Anser > Anser cygnoides. The sequence goes on along the minus strand of NC_089873.1, from coordinate 159,988,573 downwards.
CATGATCTCAACCAATCTGTTTGACATACCCACACATTTCTGAGTTGATGCCTTACAGTCTTGCTTCCATAGATGTGTTTATAAATATTGTAGTGCGTACATGAATATAAATAAAAAGCTGAATTAATAAATAGAGTAGAATAGAATTTAAAATAAAATAAAATAAATAAAATAATAAAGTAAAATAAAAGAAAATAAAATAAATAAAATAAAATAAAATAAAATAAAATAATTAAAATAATAAAATAAAATAAAATAAAATAAAATAAAATAAAATAAAATAAAATAAAATAAAATAAAATAAAATAAAATAAAATAAAATAAAATAAAATAAAATAAAATAAAATAAAATAAAATAAAATAAAATAAAATAAAAATAAAATAAAATAGTTCAGTTGGAAGAGACCTACAAAGGTCATTGAGTCCAACTGCTTGACCTCTCCAGAGAGAACCAAAAATTAAAGCATATTATTGAGGGCATTATTCAAATGTCTCTTGAACACTGACAGGCATGGGGAACCACCTCATTAGGAAGCCTGCTCCAGTGTCTGACCGCACTAACAATAAAGACATTTTTCCTTCTATTTAACCTGAACCTCCCCTGCTACAGCTTTATGTCACACCCACGAGTTACATTTGGGAGTGACATCTGTTGCCAGGGAGAAGAGACTGGTACCCCCATCTCCACTTCCTCTCTTCAAGACGATTTATAGAGCAATGTAGAGGACTCTTAGCCTCCTTTTCTCCAGACCAGGCAATCCAAGTGTACTCAGCCTCTCCTCATAGGACATGTCTTCCACTCCTTTGGCACTTCACACCATTGATTATTGTCCAGCACTCCAATCTACCTAGATCCCTCTGCAAGGCCTCTCGTCCCTCCAGGGAGTCAACAGCACCTCGCAGTTTAGTATCAGCAGTGAACTTGCTGAGGATGCACTCCAGTCCTGCAAATAGATTCTTAATAAAAATGTTGAACAGGACAGGCCCTAGAATTGAGCCCTGGAGAATACTGCTGATGATCATCTGCAAACATGATGTAGCTTCATTTACTATAACCTTTGATCCCTACCATTGAGCCAGTTTATCACCCAGTGTATCATGAACCTGTTTATCTTACAGTCGGACATTTTTTTCTAGAAGGATGATGTGAGGGACAGTATCAATAAATAAATAAATAATATAATCCTTACTGAAATACATAGACATTACATCCACCACTTTCCCTATATCCACCAAGCAGATGACCTTATCATAGAATAAGGTCAAGTTACTAAAGCAGGATTTTCCTTTGATGAACCCATGCTGAGTACGTATGAGTATGTAGCTTCAATCTTTAAATGCCTTTCAGCAATAGCATCCAGAATAATCTTCTCCATAACTTTTCCAGGGACTGAGGTTAGACTAATAGGTCTGTAGTTTCCTGTGTCTTCTCTACCCTTTTGGTAAATTGCTTTCTCACCAAAATTCCACCAAAATACACATCAACTGCATCCTAAAAATAAATAGCCTTCATCAACTGTTTTACATTTGATTTAAAAAAGGCAGTGACCAGATGTAAATTCTTGGCCAACTTTATGTAAGTGTTTTCCATATATCAATCATGGTTATATCTTTTAATATTACTACTGTGTTGTTTTTTACCTTCTGAAAGTACAGGTATTGTCCTACTTATATTGTTGGTATATTGTTTCACATTTGCCCTATTCGTTTTTATCAACAGTGAATACAGCAGGAAGAAAAAAAAATAAGAAGAAAATCAAATGCACGTATTTTTCAGAAACCATAATCATGTATTTTATAATCTCCAATTTGACAGATATAAACTCCATTCACAAAACCTCACAGCACATGTAAAATCCAGAACAAATAGCAAATCAGAAAACTATAGTTACTCATTCTTTAAACATTAAATGTGGAATTCTAATTTTATCTGGATAGGTTAAATACCTAATAACAAAGACTAGGTACTTAATAAGATAGTACTTAATAAGATAGTACTTAATAAAAAAGTCATATACTTTTATATATCCATATAGCTAAACACATACCAATATGCAATACAAAATAATGGATTATAACATATTCAAAATAAAATATAAGTTAAGCTCAATAGGTGTATTGGGTTTACATGACAAGGGTTTGGTAGAAAAGGGACTGCAGGGGTTGCCTCTGTGAGAAGAATCCAGCAGCTGCCTCATGTCAGATCAGAGCCAGATCCAGCCTGCTCCAAAAGGAACCTGCCGCTGGCCAGAGCCGAGCCAGTGAGCGAAGCTGGTTGGGCTTCTGGGAGAGCAAATTGGAGAAAGGGAAAATAACTTCTGCACAACAGCAGATGGGAGAGTGAAGAGTGAGAAGCAGCCCTGCAGACACCAAGGTCAGTGCAGAAGGAGGGCAGGAGGTGCTCTAGACACACAGCCGAAGTTCCCCTGCGGCCTGTGGAGAGGCTCCTGGTGGAGCAGGCTGTCCCCCTGCAGCCCATGGGTCCCACATGGAGCAGATCTCCACGCTGCAGCCCCCCCGGGGAGGAGCCCCCGGTGGAGCAGGTGGATGTGGCCTGGAGGAGGCTGCGGCCCATGGAGAGCCCCCGCAGGAGCAGGCCCCGGGCCGGAGCTGCAGCCCATGGAGAGGAGCCCACACACGGAGCAGGGGGTCTGGGGGGAGCTGCTGCCCATGGGGGACCCGTGCTGGAGCAGTTTGCTCCTGATGGATGGACCCCGTGGTACAGACCCATATTGGAGCAGTTCTTGAAGAGCTGCTTCCTGTGGGAAGACCACATAGGATCAGTTTGGGAATGCTGGCATCCCACGGGAGGGACCCCATGTGGAGCAGGGTCAGAGAATGACCGTGAAGGAGTGGCAGAGATGAAGCATTAGAGACTGATTGTAGTCCCCATTCCCCATTCCCCTGTGCCACTCAGGGAAAGGAAGTAGAAGAGGACAGATGGGGGACAATGTGTTCTTAGTTTGCTTTTAGTTTCTCAGTGCTCTAGTCTACTAGTGATAGGGAATAAATTTTATTAATCTCCCTATGCTGAGTCTGTTTTGCTCATGATGATAATTGGTGAGCAATGTCCCTGTCCTTATCTCAACCCTTGAGCCCTTTCCATCGTATTTTCTACCCCTTTTCCTCAGAGGAAGGGGAGCGACAGAGTGCTTGTTGTGGAGTTCAGCTGTCCAGCAGGGTAAAACCACGACAATAGGAATGACATAGGTACTAGTGACACACAGACTTTCAAGATGGATTTTAGTTCGTCTGACTCCCACTCTTTAGCATGTGTGATATACATATACATGTGGGATAGATGTCTAAATTCCCATTTTATTCCATATAAATACAACAGGAGAATGAAGAGATTCAATTCAGTTACCTACTTATCTGGACATCTGTCTAATGATATCTGAAATGCCTTGAGTAGCCCAGCTGGCTTCCAAGTAGCATGGCAGAAAAACACGACCCTCTCACAGATGCTACTAAACTATCTAACAGTTGTAAACAGATTTCTTGTTTATATCAATAAAATACTGATAACATTAGGTATTTATGCTTAAACTGTTGGTCTCTAGATCTCCACTGACTGTATTAAGAGTTTATAAATCCATCTGGCATGAAAATTCTTACATTTATTCATCAGAATTTAGTGTCTACAGTCTAAAATTGAACACTCCTGGAAGCTTTATTCAGTTGCCTGAAGACAGTTGAGATGTCAACAGGTATCCAAGACATTAAAATTTTCAGATGACTGTCAGACATGATGTGACCAGTAAAAGACCTATATACTTATGGAGCAGCAGCTAGAAGTATAAATCCCTGCTCAAACCTTACATTAGAACATTAATATAGACCTACTAAATGGGACCAAATGTCTGCTTAGCTCATAGCTACAGTGATCTCTATACGTCTATGATTTTTTTATTATTATTTACTCACTTTATTCACTGATTCCTCAACTGTCCTTTTCACAGGTTCCTTTTCTAAGAAGGCTTTTAGGATTTGTTGGGATTTCTATAATCTGTCCTAGCCTGTTCTTAAAAGTGAAAACCAAATAGGTCAGAGTCTGGTAACAGGTGAAATGTGTATTTCCTTTGTAGCTTAGATATTTCTTATTTATTACAGTAGTAATTCAGTCTGTTCCCCAAATGATACAAAAAAAAAAAAAAATCACAATGAAAATTGTCTTAGTCCTTGATGACTGTAAAAATATGCATTTTTCATTTGTTTGAGTTCAGGAACTCAGTAGGATCCCATTTGTCAACTATCATCCAAAGATCTCTGCCACAGACATATTTTGGCTCAAAATGATCAATATTTTCCCCTTAATAATTTGAGAAACTACATCATACTTAAGCTACTACGCCTCCTGTGATTTTGATTATTCAATACTAGAAAACTACAAATGAATTAAAAGAACTTAATGGGAAAAGGCAAGAGGCAAAGCAAGGCAAGAAAAAGAACTCTACATTTGGAAATAACTGTTAATAGCATGAAAATGGAAAGCAAATGTCTCATAGTTAATACATATATTTAAAATTTGATAACTGTATAAAATAAGCCTTTAGCGTACAGCTCTTATGTCCCAAATTTTGTATACAAGAGATTGAAAGGAGATTTCAGGAGATTACATTTTCAAACTTCCACTTAAAGATATTTTCCAAGTGACCGCTGCATCACATTAGTGTTTTACCATTGAAATCTATATATAAAATATTTGGTAACTTACATTTTTATTTTCTCTTATTAAAAAGTTTCATCTTTTTGCTTGGTTATGGCCTAGGCATTATCAACATTACTTATTAATATAACTTTAAAATAAAAAGCTTTCCCATTTTTTTCTTCATGTTTCCATCTTTCATTTAAAATATGTCTAATGAGGTCAACAAAAAATATTCTCCAGGCACTTTAAACTGGCACTTTCTGGACTCTCACTCATAATTGCCAGGTAATTTACATTTGACCTGTACCTTCAAGTCAGAACGTTAATGCATTTTGCAAGGTGAATTCAAATTTGTTCCTAATTAGGGTGTGAAATAGCGAGAGTTATTTTTTACATGGAATATAACCTCAGCATTTCCCAATAATGGAATTAATGTGCATGAGCATAAAAAAAAATGCATTGGTAAGCATTTCATCCATTATAGAATTAATTGATACATATTTATTTATTTATTTATTTATTTGCATCATCAACTACTATTTATTCTTTTATTTTGCAAAGGGAAAGACATACATATGTATAAATTCACACATACATTACAGAGAGATTAGGAACTATATATATATATGCTGATGGATTGGAATGCTGTTGTCACAGAATGGCATTCTATATAGTGTACATGTAACGCTCATCCCTCATTCATGTAAATTCAAAAATCCCAGTACCTGGAAGTGCTGCATAAAGAACTAATGGCTGGTTGCCCAAAGAAATGAAAGGAGACTAAATTCCTGCTTTCACACCTACACAGATTAATTTATTTATTTTGAAGCATATAACTACATACCCATTGCATTGCTTCTGGGCATATTTACCAAAAGTTTAAAACCAAAATTATCATAACAAATCAACTGCCTACAACACATGCGCCTACAATTTGAGTGTGTCCTGGGTAATCCAGTTCTTCAAGCTGTTACCTTCTGTTTGGCTTTTCTCTCAAGGTCTCCCTCCAGTGAGTATCATATCCCTGCAGGATTTATGAACAACAGCTAAGCCTCCATTTAACTAGATAATCCTTTTAGTATGCAGCCTGACCCAACACAGAACTGATCTGGTGATCTCTCCATTACTTTAAGGAATTTGACCTGCTATTATTCTTACAATAATTTACACACCTAACTATGGTCAGACATAGTTTTACTTGACATAAATTATACCTGAGAAAATATTTTTTTATATACATTTCATACATTTCCTCTAAAATAGATTTACATATTTTTGTACAGTGAATATTGCTTATTTTCTAGTATTTAAAGGAAAGAACTAAACGTGCAAATTTCAGCAGATAACTACTCAAAGTTCTTCTGAATTGTCAGACCTGTAAAACTCAAATTTTTTCCAACATGTCAGTTGTGTGATTTTTGACTGTGGTGGTTTTACTCAGCTGGGCAGATGAGTTCTACCACAACCGCTTTCTCACTCCCTCTTCTCAAAGGGAAAGAGGGAGAAAATATGATGCAAAGAGCTCAAGGGTTGAGATAAGGACAGGGAGATCATTCAACAGTTATCATGACAGGCATAACAGACTCAGAGAAGGGAGATTAGAGAAATGTATTGCCTATTAACTAACAAGCTGGAGAAGTGCAAAAACAAAGGAAATAAAACAAAAACACCTTCCCCCCATCCACCCTCTTCCACCTCCTTCCCCCAAGTAGTGCAGGGGAATGGGTGTATGGGGGTTGCGGTCAGTCTGTGGCACTTCATCTCCGCCGCTCCTTCATGGTCACTCTCTTCCTCTGCTCCACATGGGGTCCCTCCCACAGGATGCCATCCTTCCCAAACTGATCCTGCATGGGCTTCCCACAGGCAGCAGCTCTTCAAGAACTGCTCTAAATATGTGTCCGTACCATGGTGTCCATCCATCAGGGGCAAACTGCTCCAGCACAAGTCCGCCACGGGCGGCAGCTTCCCCCAGGCCCCCTGCTCCTGCGTGGGCTCCTCTCCATGGGCTGCAGCTCCAGCCTGGGTCCTGCTCCTGCAGGGGCTCTCCATGGGCCACAGCCTCCTCCAGGCCACATCCACATGCTCCGCTGGTGAATCCTCCACGGGCTGCAGCGTGGAGATCTGCTCCACTGTGGTATATCATGGGCTGCAGGGGGACAACCTGCTTTACCATGGGCCTCTCCACAGGCCACAGGGGAATTCAGTTCCAGCTCCTAGTGCACCTCCTGCCCTCCTTCTGCACTGACTGCAGGGTGTCTGCAGGGCTGTTTGTCACGTCTCACTCTCCCAGCTGCTGTTGTGCAGCAGTTTTTTTCCCTTTCTTAAATCTGGTCTCACAGCAGTGCAAACAACATCACTTAGTGGATCAGCTCTGGCCAGCGGCAGGCCCCTTAACTAACACGGGGCAGCTTCCGGGTTCTTCTCAGAGAAGCCACCCCTGCAGCCCCCTGCTACCAAAACCTTGCCACATAAACCCACTACATTGACTAACAAGTTATTAGGCTATATGGCTCCACTGCAAATGCAACAGCAAAAAAGAGAGGAAGGGAGCTGATAAGCAGTCAGTGACAGCCTTAAAAGATGGGGCAAAGGAAGGAAGAAACAGTAGACCTATTACAGACAGCATGATAATATTCCTGAGTAAAGAGAGAGGGGTTCTGTTTGTTTTTTGTTTTGAGAGAGTTATCATATCACTGAAGCATGAACCTTTTTAATGGATTTTTTTTCCTGATTTCTTTTCCTTGATGTGTCTCAGAAAGACAAGGACATATTAGAGGGCCAATAAAGGGCCACAAAGATGATCAAGGGGATGGAGCATTTCTCCTATAAGGAAAGGCTGGTACAGCTGGGACTGATTAGCCTAACAAAGAGGAGGCTCAGAGGGTACCTTACTAATTTATATAAATAGGGGAGGGCGAAAAAAGTTGGAGCTAAGCTCTTTTCAGTATAGAATCATAGAATCATAGAATATCCTGAGTTGGAAGGGACCCTTAAGGATCATCAAGTCCAACTCTTGATACCGCACAGGTCTACCCAAAAGTTCAGACCATGTGACTAAGTGCACAGTCCAATCTCTTCTTAAATTCAGACAGGCTCGGTGCAGTGACCACTTCCCTGGGGAGCCTGTTCCAGTGTGCAACCACCCTCTCTGTGAAGAACCCCCTCCTGATGTCGAGCCTAAATTTCCCCTGCCTCAGCTTAACCCCATTCCCGTGGGTCCTGTCACTGGTGTTAATGGAGAAAAGGTCTCCTGCCTCTCGACACCTCCTTACAAGGAAGTTGTAGACTGTGATGAGGTCTCCCCTCAGCCTCCTCTTCTCCAGGCTGAACAGGCCCAGTGACCTCAGCCGTTCCTCGTACGTCTTCCCCTCCAGGCCTTTCACCATCTTCGTAGCCCTCCTCTGTACACTCTCCAACAGTTTCATGTCCTTTTTATACTGTGGTGCCCAGAACTGCACACAGTACTCGAGGTGAGGCCGCACCAGCGCAGAGTAGAGCGGGACAATCACCTCCCTTGACCTACTAGCGATGCCGTGCTTGATGCACCCCAGGACACGGTTGGCCCTCCTGGCCGCCAGGGCACACTGCTGGCTCATATTCATAGTAGTTCCCCGTGACAGGACAAGAGACAATGGAAACAATCTGAAACACAGGAGGTTACGTCTAAACATCTGGAAACACTTCTGGAAACAGACAGGATGCCCAGAGAGGTTGTGGAGTCTCCCTCCTTGGAGATCTTCAAAAGCCATGTGGACATGGACCTAGGCAACCTTCTGTAGGTGTCCATGCTTGACCTCCACAGGTCCCTTCCAATCTCAATCATTCTGTGATTCCATGACTCTTTGATTGTAATTAAGGTTATACATTACATGCACTATTAGCCCAACTTATTTTCTTAGCTGTGTAAGACCCATTACAATCAAAGGATATCATTTAATATTAAAACATTCTAAAAAAAAAAAAAAAGTGTTAAATAATCTGATCTAGTGGATATATTTAAACATTTTCTTATCTAATTCTCTCTTTTCTGTAAAATATATTCATTTTATGCAGCACAGATTTCTGTATCCAAGACATAGATGGAAGAATGTAAATTTCTGGCACATACCACACAACACTGTTTTATACATAGTCTAAGCCCTTCATCAACAACATCATGGTGAAATAGGCACATTTATAAGTCAGAAGTAGTGAAAAATATATTTTAGGAAACAAACATATTTTCCTAGTCTTGTTAAATAGTACTTAGAAATATTGTTTAAGATATTCTTTAAAGTTTTAATTTTTTTTGACTGCTTAGTTATGCAGTTTTTATTTGACTGTTAAAATAGTGATGGTGTAAATACTTTTTTGTGTAATTATTTTTTTTAAAGAGATTCATATTTGTTTTATAGTAAGCCATAATTCATTTGCCATGAAAAAAACTAATTAGATTAGTGTAAATGGAGAGGAATTTTCTGCAATTAATCCTGAAGCTAAGCTCATATTACTGAAAGCAGAACTTTTAAAGTAATATATATTAATCTGTTTCTAAAGAATGTAAATATATTTTATATAACAGTTATAAAAATATCATAAATATAAGCAGGAATATAAAGCAGAAATGTTAAAGTAGTATTTTGAAAATCTCTTTCTACTTGTAAGGCATCATTCATTAGGATATTAAAGTAAAAATGTTTCTTCATTGTATAGTCCAGTTTCACCTTAGACTCATAGCTATGAGCAAATACTAGGTAAATAAATAAATAAATCATAGAAACCTTTTCTCCTGACTGCATAGAAGAAAAATATTCCCTTCCCCAAACTCAGCTATTTTTGCCAATGTATCATTACTCTGTAAATGTACTTGAAAAAAAAACAAACAAAAAAACAAACAAACAAAAAAACTAGACATTGACTTCACTGTATTAACAAATTATTTGAGGAAAGCTCAGTTTACCTGAAAATATTTACTTCTTTTCCTGAAAATACTTACTTTTTGGTATTCATCTTGTTATATGAATTTACATTGTATACTGGTACTTTATAAAGATAGAATTAGATGTTTGTAATAGCTAATTCTTAGAGATATTTTTGTTTTCAATTTCATCTATTTGTGAATAGCTGGAAAAAAGAAATCATTTATTTGACAAATTGATGTCTTTTTTTCTAAACAGCTGAATAAATTTATGCAAAAATTCCTTGGCCAGCTGTTCCTGAAACATCCTAGTTTAGTATGATAAGATTTCTTTATAGAAATCACAATCAGATCCTTGTGTAAATATTAGGTTGGATTCCTCCATTAACAGTCTTTAAGTTCAGAATTCTGAAGCGTAAAGGACAGTGCAATTGGAACACAAGCTAAAAGACTAAAGGGTGACTTATCTTCCTCGTTCTTCCTAGATCATCATAGTTCAGGAGTTTCAGGCTCAATTTGTATTATACAATCCTCAATAGGCATGAATATTAAAAGTGTGTTAGGTCTCCAGAAATAACCAAGCGCAAAACCTCAGCACAAGTCACTAATTTTCAAGTATATACATTTCTAAGGCTACTTATCTGCCCAAAGATGATTACTTCTAAATGAAGTTGAGGCTGATTACATGGATCTTGAAGGTAACTTCCAGCTAGCTCATCTATCAAATATATTGCATATTGAAAATAAAAAGACATTCCATTCCAAGGGAAAAAAAATGCTATTAACTACTATACAAGAGAGTACACCATATGCATGTGGTGTTATGCATTTTGTTGGTCAAAGTGTAATCTCACATGGCAAAATACAGTAATTTTCTTCTTCATACTCTGAGCCAGCAATAGTAAAACAAATTATTATGGTAACTGAAGCAGTGACAGCACTCAAAGGAAATAATCATTTTACCATCTGTTCATGGGGATAGGAATAAATAAAAGCATCACAGTACAAGGATATTTCACAGCACAAAGAAATTACCTAGAAATGTAAACAAAACCAACATTCTATAGAATTTTAGTGTAGGTAATACACTAGTCTTCAAATTTAAACTGAACTGACTAAATATATTTCTAAGAATTCATAAATAGCAGATTCCCACGGTTATTTATCATAGAAATATGTATGTAATCTATGTAAGAACAAGGTAAATATCTAGGAATTGATCATTAATTTCTTTCTGGTACTGCATGAAACATTAGAGGTTGAACTACTACTTTGTTCATCTCATTTGTGATTTCCCTAGCTATTTCTGTCTGATGTTGGAGAATCTTAGGCACTGTAAAGAAGGAGAGGTTGTGTGTATGAGTCTTGAAAGTAATGCTGGCTAAAGAGCATTCAACTTATGTTATTCTCAACCAGTGAACTTAAAGATTCCTGCTAGCATACCCACACCACAAACTCACCCTTTAACTTGTATTGAAGACTAGAGCAAAGAATTCAAAAAGACATTGTTTCCTTGTCCCACAAAACATTTCAGTGAAAAGAAGCTGACCAGAAAAGATAATTTGGTCTTGCATATACAATAAATTGGCATCACCATTGTATGTTAGTTTTGTTCTCAGATCCTGGAGTTAACATAATGGGTTTTTGCAGCTACTGAAAATCTCCTGTGGATTGAAACTTTTAATACTTCTATATGCAGCACTTCTAAGGTATTTCTGCAAAGGCTGCAATATCAAAACTACTCTGCTTGGCATTACCTAGTCTATTGTTTATCACTATAGAGAAAGGTAAGTGTTTCAGCTGGAAGAGACTGCAATGAATTTTTTATCCCTACTATCCCTTCAGGAAATTGAGGAAAGTCTTCTATCATACAAGGTGCAAGGCTTGCTTTTGGCATCATGTGATTACTGTGATTTGGCTGAATATCTGTGTTTGTGTTGGATTTGAAGGCAGCTAAAGGAAACTAGATTAAGGACCTGTTGTCCAGTATTGATTAAAACAAATCCTCTCCAAATGTTGAAAAACTATCACAGATGTACTTTCCCATCTCTGTTGAGGTTCACTTAATCTAAAAAAAAAAATGAACATATTTATTTGAGCTAAATATCCAATGGAGAGAAACATATACTCTCAGGAAAGTATTTATTACGTGTTTGTTGTTGTTGTTGTTTTCAATATCTACTGTAGGATGAAAGGAGTTCCAACTGCAGGTACCTACATCTTACTACTGACAGTGTATGTGCTACTGACAGTATGTTTCTTTAAGCGTATGGTTAATAGCTCAAACATGGATCTCTAGCATCTGGATGTCTAAACTAGTGCAGAGTTGCCAGAATTTCTCATAATTTCCTCAGCATAATGCTTCATGACACTGAATCATATCTTCTGCATTTTGTTCTTCCCTTCTTCATAATTAATTAACAGTTCCGCAGTTTTCTGCATCAAACACTTTTAAGGGTCTCAGACTGGAAAAGAACTGATACTGTTAATAAACAATGTAAGAACCAAGGAGAATCTTATAAAATAATTGAGTAATATTTTTAATTCAAGAAAAAAAATTAAAAAAAGAAAAAGCAAGTACATAATATTCTATTGTATTCTGGAATTCATTACCACAGGATGCCATTGATACTAAAATCTAGGACTGTTTTAAACAGGAATTAGACAAATTCCTGAAAGAAAACCTACTGAACGCAAAGCTCCACTTCAATTAAATTCTAAAATGCAGTTTGCTTGCCTTCAGAAATATACATCAGCAACATCAGAGTAATTTTTCTTCCAATTTGTTTTGGATTTTGCTGTAGTATGTGAAATGTTTTGAAAGAATTATAGATATTACTTTTTACATTCAGAATCTTCAGCTTTAATGGGATGCTTACTGACAGAGTTATGTATTTGTATTGCAAGAATTGAAATTATAATTAAGAGAAAGAAATACCCTCTAGGACATTTGATATTCCAGGCTGTGTACGTTAACCTTGGCTGACTGGCTGACCCCTATCCATCTGCTCTCTCACTCCTTCTCCTCAGCTGGACAGCAGGAGAAAACAAGATGGGTCACGATAAAGACAGGGAGATAACTTAGCAATTGCCATCATGGGAAAACCAAACATGACCTAGGGAAAATTAATGCATTGTCAATTAAAATACAGTAGGATGGTGAAAAAGACAAAACTAAAAACATCTCCCCCTCTCACCTGCCCTTCTTCACTTAGTTTCACTCCTTCATTCCTCTGTCTTCCCTGCCCTGCACCAAGGAATGGAGAATGCAGGGTTGTAGTCAGCTCATAACACTCCTTTGTCTTCACACTTCCCTCCTGTTCCATTGTGGAGCCTCTCCCATGTGATACAGCTCTTCAAGGTCTCCATATGCTACAATATGCAGGAACAGACTGCTCCAGTGTGGCCCCCTTTCCTGACAGAAAACCTGCTCCTACATGGGCTCCTCTCCACAGGTCCATTGTTCCTGACAGGAGCTTGCTCCTGTGTGGGGAGGTATCTATAGGATGCAGCTTCTTTCAGGCCATATCCATCCACTCTGTTGTGGGGTCCTCCACAGCCTATAAAGTGGATATTTACTCCTTCATAGTCTTCTGGGGGCTGCAGGGAGTCAACCTGCTTCACCATGTTTTTTGTTGTTGTTGTTGTTGTTGTTTTCCATGGGCTGCAGGGGAATCTCTGCCCTGGTGCTTGCAGGACATCCTCCCCCTTCTTTTTCACTGACTTTGGTGTCTGCAGTGTTGTTTCTCACACTTGGTTTTCCCAATTTCTCACTGCCTGCTCAGAATTTTTCTCTTTCTTAAGTATGTCTTCCTAAAGGTGCCAACATTTGGTTGCTGGGCTCAGCAATGCCCTGTGGTGGTTCCATTGGAGCCAGCTGTGTCCGGCACAGGGCAGCTCCCTGGCCTCTTCTCAAAGAGGCCACCCCTGCAGACCCACTGCTGCAAAACCTTGCCATCTATATCCAATATTTGTGTAACAGGGGACAATCTATAATGTTTCAGTGAAACGAAGCATGCAGGGAGTATTTTATTTGCTTAAGTAACCTTGCAACACTTGCACCTGACCTTTTAAGTATTACTCTGAGGGGCTTGATACCTGAATCACAAGTGATCAATTTAGTAGTCATGTGGGATTTACTCAGATATGTACCTAATGTCCTCAGCCAGCATTCAGCTGGCTAGATGCAGTATGTGCAATAGAAATCTTTACTGTGAGGTGGATAGAAAATGGTTTGAGAAGCAGAGACTGGAAACAACCTAGGGAATGCATAGTACATACCACAATATGTCAGCTGAAGAAAATGATGCTTAAAGTATGGCTGGCTGTCATCCTTGGCATTGATTCTTCAGAAGAAACTTAAATCAATATGGCTAATATAGAAAGTCATACAAAAGCTTTCATATTTCTAATGTTTCCTGAATAGACAGTGGTATCTGATTGAGCTATGTAGATGAAATGTCTTCTTTTTCTTAAGGAAACAATAGCCTGATAATGTTCAAGACTAGATAGATGCATTTGAAGTTAAAATTATCTTTATCAATCTCTACACGATTTCATTCTATCATCTGGTGTATTATAAAAAAGGTAAGGATGGTATGTTGACTTGCTAAGTCAACACTGCTAAGTCACTCTGCTAAGAAATAAACAGTCATATGGGACTTAGGAATCATCTTACCCAGTGCTAGCTATCTGAAAATAATTGGTAAGTAGTTTAATCAAGTTATCTAGGTTCCTTCTACAGTTAGTGGAGCATAAAACATTTTAAGAATTCATCCTGTGCTGAGTGCCTGGCTGTGTAAAATTTGTAGCGTGGATAGCTTTCACAGTGTTTGCTCAAGCTTTTATACCTAGACCGAGGTTCCAAAGAGACAAATGGAATGTAAATTCACACTGTGAAGTTTCTTCATCTGGGCAAGTTGTCATGCTCCAAGAAAAGTCATTCCGGTGATTTTGGATTTTATATAAAAGAAAACAAGGGACCAAGAGACAAGTAAATACATTACAAGAATGGAATATGAAAACAAAGTCACTACTCAGGCAATAAATTTGCCACCTAAATGTGTGCCTTTAGAATGGATGACACAGATTTTATTATGCCCTCTCAGATTTGTTCATAGGGACACACAACTAGGTTCACTAGATTTAGATTCTGCAGCCAAATTTTAGGGTTTACAAAATTTAATCCCAAAAGTTTAACTTCAAAAGACAGATATTAAATCTTCATTCAGCATTTTTTCTCCCTGCATCCCATCTTCTGAACTCTCACTTATCCATATGCAAAGAACTATTCATTTTTAGACGTGATTCTTCACAGAGCAAAAGCAGATTGAGAGATGCCCCTACACTGAAGCTGGGAATGAAAAATAAGCCTAGTTTATATATATATTTATAAATTTATATATTTATAAATTTATAAATATATATATAAACTAGGCTTATTTTTCTTATATATATATATATATATATACAACTTTCATAAGCCTTGGCAGGAACAGTCTACCTACCTGCTTCCTGGGATAGGCCTTGATAGGCCTTTTGTAAAAGGTCTTTCTTGTTTTCATAGAATCATATAATCCTTTAGGTTGGAAAAGATGTTAAAGATCACCAAGTCCAACCATCAGCCTGACCTGCTGAGTCCCATCACTAAACCATGTCCATTAATGCGACGTTCAGACATCTCTTAAATACCTCCAGAGATGGGAACTTCACCGCTTCCCTGGGCAGCCAGGATGCCACTGGCCTTCTTGGCCACCTAGGTACACTGCTGGCTCATGTTCAGCTGTCTGTTAACCGTCACCCCAGATCCTTTGCTGCTAGGCAATTTTCCAGACACTTACTCTAGCCTATACCACTGCATCAGGCTGTTTAGATCCAAATGCAGGTTCCAGCACTTGCCCTTTTTGAATGTCATGCAATTAGACTCAGCTCATCAATCTAGATCCCTATCCAGATCCCTCTGCAAAGCCTTCCTACCCTCAAACAGCACAACAGTCCCACCTAACTTGGTATTCTGCAAACTTACTGAGGGTGTCATTGATCCCCTCATCCAGATCACTGATAAAAATGTTTTAAAAAAATGTGGCCCCAATACAGAGCCCTGGGAAATGCCATTGTTTTCTGGCCACTAACTATATTGAACTCTATTCACTGTGACTTTGAGCGTGGTCTCCCAGCCACTTCTTCACCCAACAAACTGAACACCCATCCAAACCATGAGCAGCCAGTTTCGTTAAGAGAATACTGTGGAAAACAGTGTCAAACACAATTAAAATCCAGGTAGACAATATCCATAGCCTCTCCCTCATCTACTAACTGGGTCATCTTGTCATAGAAGGAGAACAGGTTAGTCAGGCAGGATCTGCCTTTCACAAACCCATGCTGCCTGCATCTGTTCACTTGATTGTCCTGTATGTACTATGTGATAACATTCAGGATTGTCTACTCCATAACCTTCCCCAGTACAAAAGTCAGAATGACTGACAGGTAGCTCCCTGGATCCTTTTTTTTGCCCTTCTTGTAGATTGGAATTACATTTGCTAACCTCCAGTCATGTGGGACCTCCCTGGTTGTCCAGGACCACTTGGTTAATTACTGAAAGTGGTTTGGTAAGGACTTCCACCAGCTTCTTCAGTACCCTTGGATGAATCCTGTCCAGCCCCATAGACTTGTGAGCATTCAAATGATATAATAGATCACTTGCTGTTTCCTATTGTATTACAGGAGCTTTCTCTTGTGGTTGATTATTTAAGCTTTATATGCAGGAGATTTACAGGTTTAATGTAAAAATAAAAATATTAGAATATTGTTCTCTTTTCATATTTGCATTGATTTTAAAAGTATTTTCAACATAAAAAATAGCTGCTTTTTTTTTTTTTTTTGTGCAGATTCAATGCATGTTTAAAATATTGTTTCAGTTAATAGAGGTTCTGACACCCATCTTCCATTATTTTTTATTGGAAACATAAAAAAAAAAACACATTGGAGTATTTCCAGAGTTTCATGAAATAAACAAATAAACATAGCCTTGAAGTCCTGAAAATAAATGAATAAATAAATAAATAAATAAAGATACTCTCTGTGATAAAACACGTCTTCATATGTAAGGGTGGATCAAATTTCTATAATTTTACATTAAATTCTTTTTTTTTTTTTGCCAAACATATCATTGAAATAAAAAAAAAAAAAAGAAACAATGCTGACTAGCTGAATATTTTGAATCTTGCTTTTGTTTGCATGTTGAGAATTTTATATTGCTTTAACAAAATGAGCAATAATAGAAGGAAATAAAATTGTAACAAATGCTTCTGACTTTTTATCTTCACCGAGAAATTTCAATGTCTTTGTGGCTTGTCCTTTTTCCTATTCAGTTTGCATTCGATAATAGCTGTAGATTGAGTAGTATTTCTCAATAAAGTATTTAAAAATAGTTATCTAAACTATGTGGCAAAATGTGGTGTCCTAATACATTGTACTATTGAAATTATTCTTGGTTGCATGTCTGGAAATACATGACAATAACTCAGGATGCAGTTATTGTGGGGACACAAGGAGGATTATTTTAAGTGTACTGACCAGAACTAGTCAAAACATTCCTGACAAATATGTTCTCATTAGAATGTGTAGCTTAGTCCAAAATGTATTTATTTTGATATGTCTTTTGATGGACAAATTCCTGATGTTCATAGTTCTCTAAACTCTGCTGCTCTGGATGTGATGAGAAAAGATGGGGGAGGAGGGAAGAGTGAAATAAAATCAGGACATATACTTTGATACATGATGGCTTTCACAACCATTTTAAGACTGTTTTGCTTAGATTCCAGTAATGGATTCCTCCCACTCCCCAACACAGAGCTTTGACAGCAGAAAGTTGTAGTGAAATACGATTGTTATCATACAGCAAGCTCTAACATGTCATACTCATAATTTTAAAAACAGAGAGAGAATATTAGAACTTACTGAAGCATGTCAGTCTTCCACATTATTCAGAATTGTCGAAATGATCAAAAGTGGCTTTTGCTGCAAAAATAATTGGTTTGTTTGTTTCTCTTCCTTTTAGTTTCCCAGGAAAGTATATATTTCCCTCTGACTCTGTAATGACACCAAGGAAAATCAGAGTTGTATCTTCTTGTCTCTGCTGTTATGTTTAGAATACTGGAAAAAATAGAAAAGTTAATATTCTCAAGTAAAAATCCCAACACTAATTTGTCTTGCTAGGCATGTAATGGATGATGGATTTTCTGATGTGAGAGATCAGTAGCAGCTGCTCCAAACAGAGCTACAGCAGTACAGAATGCAGCAAAACTAAGACTGAGCTGAAGAAGAGGGCCAGCTAGATTTGGAAAAGAAAAGATGTGATGGAGCAAGAATAAAGACTTACCTAAAGGGAAAATATGACTCAGTGGCATTTTGTTTGGAGTACAAGTTAAAAAAAAAAAATAATAGTGGAGAAAAGAAGTATTTCAGGAAAATCATGATTCAGGGAAACAGGATAAGTAGAGCTTCTATTTTTGTTTGCCACATGGCATAGTAGTTTGTGCAGCAGTGGGCAAAGGGAGCACCCAGAAGCAGCTTGGCAACCTTGATCAGGAAACAATGGTAATGGTATCCACCTGGCAGAAGGCCACAGCCTCTCAGAGCTCAGCACCGTGCACAAGCAATACAGTCTCCCAGCTGGGAGGGGAGGGGGCTGCCACCCAAGTGTCAGACTGCAGTGTGCCCTACTCACAGTATCACAGTATCACAGATTTCTAGGTTGGAAGAGACCTCAAGATCATCGAGTCCAACCTTCGACCTAACACTAAGTACTCCACTAAACCATATCGCTAAGCTCTACATCTAAACGTCTTTTAAAGACCTCCAGGGATGGTGACTCCACGACCTCCCTGGGCAGCCCGTTCCAATGCTTAATAACCCTTTCGGTAAAGAAGTACTTCCTAACATCCAACCTAAAACTCCCCTGTCGCAACTTTCGGCCATTCCCCCTCGTCCTGTCACCAGGCACGTAGGAGAACAGACCAACCCCCACCTCGAATACCAGTTCAGGACTGCAGGAGTGAGCACACCTGTGCGAGGTGCACCCAGGTTGGAGGCACACCTCCACCTAGTGACAGACCTCCTGGAAGAGGTGAATAGGCTGAGGAGCATGTGGGAGTCTGAGAGGCAGATAGACTACTGGAGTCTCTTCCTACCCTCCCTGAGACAGGCCTAGCAGGCAGAAGGGAAGCTCAATAGGGGGGTTTCCCTGTTCTCTCTCCACCCAGCTGAAAGCACTGACCTAGAGCTTAAGGGGATAGGCAATAAGTCCCTGCCTGGCCAAACATGCGTGTCCCCTCAGGGACTTCCCCACCTTCCCATACACAATAGGTATGAAGTTTTGCAGGTTGATCTGAACAATATTGAGGAACACTGTACATATGGCTCGGAGATGACATCGAGGTCATGTAGACCTGTGTTCTGTATTAAAACAGCTCCCACCAAGAAAAAAAGGTGTATTGTTGTCATGGGAGACTTCCTTCTGAAAGAATCAGAAGGCCCAATAGTGCAGACTGGACCCACTTCATAGGGAGGTCTGCTACCTCCCTGGGTCTCAGATAGGGATGTGAAGAGAAAGTTTCCTGCCCTGGTTTGGCCCTTGAACTATTACCCGTTAATGATTTTTCAGGTAGGCAGTGACGAAGCTTCAAGATGAAGTCTGAGGGCAATCAAGAGAGACTTCAGGGCCTTGGGAGCATAAGTAGTGTTTTCCTCTATCCCTCCAGTTGCAGGGGTTGATAAGGCGAGGAACAGGAAGAGCCACCAGATCAATATCTGGCTCTGAGCCTGGTGTCACCAGCAGAACTTTAGAAGGTTAGAAATGAAAAAAATGCCCAGGAATTATCATGTAGGAAATTGGGCTTCTCCCCCCAAAAAGGTGACAGAATCACTAGTCCAACTGAAGTGCACCAGTGCACACAGTATGGGCAACAGACAAGAGAAGCTGGAAGCCATTATGCACCAGGAAAACTATGATGTGGTGGACAATAAAAAGTTTCCTTTTTTTTTTTTTTCCATTATCTCATCTGATGCTTTCTAGAGTATCCAGAAATCTGGATGCTTTCCAGAGACCTCTGGAAGAAAATAAACTACAACATTTAGGGTTATTTTTCATCAAGAATTGCTTTCCTGACCCTTTTCAAGGTGAGTTGTTATCGTTCCTGGCAC
This sequence comes from Anser cygnoides, assembly GCF_040182565.1. Classification (NCBI taxonomy): domain Eukaryota; kingdom Metazoa; phylum Chordata; class Aves; order Anseriformes; family Anatidae; genus Anser; species Anser cygnoides. Next base: position 159,968,822 of record NC_089873.1, on the reverse strand, counting down.
TTAGAGCAGTACCAACGTAGTGTAAGGAAACAGACATTATCAGCAGGGGAGCATACACAGAAGAGAATGACTGTCTGTAACTTTTTTTTTTCTGAAAGTGAGTATAAAGAATATAAAAACAATAAAACAAAACAAATCAAAAACCCAAGCAAGAGAGGAGTGCCTGGGAACTTAAATCTATCACATTTTTGTTCTTTTATGAATACTGTTGGTTTAATAAAACTTCAGCTATAAAATTTAGGATAGATATAAATGCTAATAAACTGTGTCTCAATATGTTTATAAATGTACTTGAAAATGTATATCACACTTTCCAGGGGTTCAGGACAAGCACATTTCACTTTCACACAAATGAGATTTTGAAGTTCTCAGCCGCTTATGTTTAGATGCATATAATGGATTTATGTGCTGTAATCCATCCTTTGTTGGAAAGTTTAATCTGTGTATTTCTCTCTAATATGCAAACACACATGAAGTCTGCGGGATCTAATAAACAAAAGAAGACCTGCAGAAGGATTTTCAAATATATACTAAATATATTCAAATATATTATATATTCAAATATATACTAAAGCAAATCAGTTTGCTAATGCAAACATTAAAAACACAAATAGAGAATTATTTCAAATGTGAGAGAAAAATAAATCCTTCTTCCAGAAACTAAATAAACACAGTACAATGGAAATGAGTAAACCCTGAAGAAATTATGAAGATAAACTTCAAATTTTCTGACCTACTCATTGAATACAGTTTTGCTGATGTTTATAGATGGATCTCTCAAGAACAATCCCATTAACAGACAGCAAATATAGGTGGGAATGGAAAAAAGTATACATTGTTAGAGCAGTAATATAAGGAGACGGTAGGAATAAAACTTGATCAAACACAGGTCAGACTTCTACCAAAAGCAAATGAGTAGCATTTAGGTATGAATTTTAATAACATTGCTACAGCACATGTATACAACAAAAATCACAGGCATAAGGGAATATGGGCAAATTAAAGAGAACTGTAATCACAAAACAAGGAAGTTAATAAGTTTTTGATCACAGACTCTCAAGATCCACGACTGTGAAAGAGAAGAATAAAACACTTACGAAGTCCCCAAACCAAACAAATACCCTTTCCACTTTTTCTTTGTCTTTAATAAAACGACACAGAAGGATGTATCAAAAGGTACTGATATGGATGTCGTGAAGTTTTATTCCTCACTGGTGACTGTCAGCAAAGAAATATGAAAAACTTTGCTAAGCAGGCAAACAATATGCAGCAATTTCAACTATAGCTGTTTGAGGTCACTTGTGACTTTCAAATATTCAGGTTGAATGAGAAACTATGGAAAACTGAAATATTGTAGTACAACTGGTAGACTAATTTATCAAGATTGCCCTTTTTATTGACATCATTAGTATTTTCAGTGCAGGTGCTGGTAATATATATATGAAGGTGTAAATGTTCATAGATAGATACAACTACTGCTTCTGTTCTCCTCAAATCAGTTTAAGCATGCACTGTTACCGCACTTCATCTACATGATTTGCTAATGGAAGAGAAAACAGTGAGATGATGTGAAAATTATAGATGTCAACATTATGATTCTTTAACCGAAGATGAGATAAAGCATTTTCAATTTAGTGTTAACCACAATTTTTTTTAATTAATTCCTATTAGTTTTAGCTGTTTTATTTAATATCTAACTTTGCACAAACTGTTGCTTACTTCTAGAAATGTTCATATGCTAGCTATCAATAAAATAGTTCCCACTAAATCATGTTTTCTGTTCAGCTGAACTGTTACAAGTGACAACTGGCAGCATCAAAGAAATCTTTGAGAAGCAATACAGCCTCCTATCAAGGTGGAATATCAGACACTACAACTTAATATTTGAACTACATACAAACTATTTCAAAATCAAAAAAAAAGCACTATTCTCTCCAATTCCATCATCACAGCAGTCTTTCATTTCTTGTAGACATATCTGTAGTTTTAAAGAGAAAAATGTTAATCATAAATTTATTATATATTATATAATAAAATATATAAAATAAATAATAAAATAATAAAATTGTAGGTAAAATAATAACCTAGACCATTATAAGCAGGATAGGATGGATTTGTGTTTATCACTAGTCATGAGAAGAATTCACATCTACTTGAATATATCAGTGCTAGTGAAATGTATGACTGAGATCAATACAATTTAATCAGCAAGATTCAAAAGTATAAAAGACCATTTGAATACAGTTGAGAAGTGTAAGCCTCTGTCTATCACCTTCTGAGTTTTTAATCAGTTCAATGATTATGACTTAAGGAGTTGATTTTGCTGTAGCTTATAGTATAATAAAGAAAAAGTCCTTTACTAATGGCTGTTTTCAAAAAGGAAAAACTATCAAAAAATAAGGTTTATATGAAATATTGGTTTATAATTCTCAAAACTACAACAAACTTTATTCCAAATTCTTCCTTCATCTTAAAAAAAAAAGAAAAAAAAAAAGAAAAAAAAAGTTCATTTCCTCAGGAAAAAAAAAAACATTAAAAAATAGAAAAAAATATGGGAACGAGTTCTGGATAGAAATTGAAACAGAAATATGTCAGCTGGAAAGTCAGATGCAGGATAAAGTAGAGATGCTGTTTTATCAAGAAACTGAAGGAAAAAGAAATGAAACTACAGGCATATAAGATAAATTTAACCACATTAGACAAGAAATAATTGGTAAATTAACGTAAAACATTCATATAGAATTGTCTTAGAGAACTGGATCATTTGCTGACAAAAAAAATAAATAATAATAATTATTGAGTTTTATTACCTGATGACACTGTTAAATTGCACTTTGCACAAAATTTGCAGATATCTAAAATTAACTATTTCTATGGAAAAGGGAGCATAAAGACGATCATTGGAACAACCCTTAATGTTTTATCTTTGCACAGAAATTATCTTGAAAGAAGGTATGTGTACCAGCTAAAAGAACTCTTTGCAAAGTTGGGTTCTGCTCAAGATACTCAGAAGGAGTTTCATCAAAAGTTCAGTTTTAATGTTTCTTCTAAAGAGTTACCATAACTTATATGTGATGAAAAATAAAGTTTATTTTGTGTTTTTATTTTTATTGGTTTATAATAATGTCAAAAAGGACTCCAGAATATCCCAGTCTGATTGAATATTGAAGGTTTTACTCAATTCATCACACTGTCATGGCCCAATGAGCTATTTCACAGCCTGACTCCATAAACAATACTGCAGGAGAAAGTAACACAAAATGGTTAAAATGAGCTTCAGATAATTTGTGCGTTATTATCTCTATTCTTGTTTTTCTATGACTCAAAGAATCATTAAAGTTGGAAAAGACCTCCATCTAGTCCAGACATCCCCCTAATGCCAATATTACCCACTAAACCATGTCCCTAAGTACCAGGTAAAACCCTTTTTTAAACACCCCCAGGGACAATGACTCCACCACTTCCCTGGGCAACCTGTTCCAACACCTAACCACTCTTTGAGAAGAAATTTCTCCTGATTTCCAACCTGAACCTCCCCTGGTGCAACTTGAGGCCATTCCTTCTAGTCCTATCCCTAGTTATTTGTGAGAAGAGGCCGACCAGCTCCCCACAACTTCCTTTCAGGTAGTTATAGAGAGCAATAAGGTCTCCTCTGAGCCTCCTCTTCTCCAGACTAAACAACCCCAGTTCCCTCAACTGCTCCTCATAGGAATTGTGTTCTAGACCCTTCACCAGTTTTGCTGCCCTTCTCTGGACATGCTCCAGGGCCTCGATGTCGTTCTTATAGTGACGGGCCCGAAGCTGAACACAGTACTCAATGTGCGGCCTCCCCAGAGCAGAGTGCTAGGGGACAATCACCTCCCTGGCCCTGCTGGCTACACTATTCCTGGTACAAGCCAGGATGCCATTGGCCTTCTTGGCCACCTGGGCACACTGCTGGCTCATGTTCAGGCAAGCACCGACCAACAGCCCCAGAACCTTTTCCTCTACACAGCTTTCCAGCCACTCTGCCCCAAGCCTGTAGCGTTGCATGGGGTTGTTGTGGCCAAAGTGCAAGACCCGGCACTTAGCCATGTTGAACCTCATCCCATTGGCCTCTGCCCATTGACCCATCCTCTCCAGGTCCCTCTGCAGGACCTTCCTACCCTCCAGCAGATCGACATTTACCCCCAACTTGGTGTCATCTGCAAATTTGCTGAGAATCCAGAGTTCTCCATAGTCTGCAGCATACAACTCTTTAGGCAACTATCCAATAACCTCAGGCGTTCTTGCCTAAATAGTTATGTTTAAAAGTACCTTGGTTACTGCTCTCTCACATGAGGTCAGTTATATTCTAGACTTTGCGATGGAATCTCTACGTAAACCAGTTATCCTCTGCAAAGCAAACTGAATTTTTTCAGACTGCATTTTTCTGGTAGGGATTTTTTTTTTTTTTTTTAAGATAGTTAGAATATTGTCCTAGCTCAAGATAACTATTTTAAGTGATCTCACACATCTCAGGAAAACAAAATATCATTAAAAAAGAAATAATTACTCCATGGAAGTGGATCTAATCCAGCCCCTGATCAATCAAGAATGCAGGAATAACAGAGATCAGAAAGCACAAAAGAGCAACTTTACTACTTCAATGCAGTGATTTTTCAATATTTAATATGTTTAAACTAAAAAGAAAGTTTAATGCATCCTTATAAATGACTCATCAAGTTTTGGCTAAGGCTCTCACATGCAAGAGGACAGTGCTGACTTCTCTTTTGGGTCTGTTTTGTTTATAATGTTCTAATATATTATAAATGTTCAAGAAACACTTTCCATTTCCAATAAGTATGATTTACTTTTAAAAAAATTAAATAGTAGCAGCATTTTTTAATGTGTTCCTACTTTGATAATCTGATTTTTAATCCAATGAAGCATATGCCCGTCCAAGCCTTGAGCAGCCAGCTTCTTCAGGATAATGCTGTGGGAAATGACTCTTCAAGTCTTCTCTTAGAGAGCCATACTGAGAGTAAATGTCAGTACACAAAGAAACTTAGCTAATTCTTTCAAAAATAGTTTTCACTAACTAAGAAATGTTATAAAGTCCTACACTATTTTTTTTCTTTACAATTGCTTCACATACTTCTCAGTTCTTTTATCTTAAATGTCTGATATTGTCACACTGACACAAAGCTTTCTCAATTTCCAGAATAAACTGTACCAATTACTTGAAAGACAGGCAGAATGAGCCATTTTGTGAATGTGTAAGCCTGTTTTTCTCAGAAATCCTTTACAAGTTATTTCAAGGTGATTCATTCTTACACATGCAGAATAAGTTACAGAATAATTCAATGTATGGATTAACCAGTAATGCCTTTTTTTCCTCCCTCACAATGAAAATAATCTTTTCAGAAAATAACAGTTTTTAAGTATCACAGTGAAAAAACTGTGTCACAACTCAAATGCATACATAAATTAAAAAAGGGAAAATTTATACAATACCCTGCAGTTTCTTTGCTCCTCCATCCAACTTTTTCCTCCTTCCCCTTTAGATTTCTGTGCACGTTATATGAGGATTATTTTCCTGTACATTAAGTATATGCAATGGTCAGCAATAAAAAATGGAGGTAAAGGAAAAAAGGGACTTGTCTTCGAAGGGGACAATTTCTCATAGACCAGTTTACCATCAGTTTGCTAGGGAGAAGTGCTGAAGAACTGGCATCACTTGTGGGGATTGGGGGGTGGGGGCTTCTTTTTCTTTCATCTTTTCTTCACTTATTAATTTGTTATTGCCTTGTTCCATGAGTCTTTTTACTTTTGCTTTTCCTATTCTCTTGCCCATTCTGCTGATGGTGGGAGGAGTGAGGGACAGGCTTTGTGGGATCCCAGATGCTGGTGGGGGTCAACTCCCCACACCTTCAAGTTAAGTTTCTTCCTTCTTTCAAGTAGTTTATAAGTCTATATCTGTCTGTTCACTCCTTATGAGTTGCGTTCAAAGACTGTTATCATCAGTGCCCCAAAAAAGGACTGAAAATTCACCAAGCATAAAACAGAAGTTGAACCACTCATCAAATTAATTGCAGTTCTAATAAAGAAAATGCATAGAAAAGAATAAATGAAAGTACATAATGCTGAATTAGGCTGTCTAAAGGTGCAGGTTTGGTAACAGAAATGGAACAACTTAATTTGAGAAAACTTTCTTCTCTAAATAAAAAGAATATAATCTCTTTATAAAATTCTCTAAAAACAGCCCCTCCCCCTCCCCCCCCCCCCCCAAGGATTTTTGTAGCACTCCCACTGTTTCTTAACGGTTGCTTCTTATCTCCCTGAAGAATTGGTAATAACCTCTACCATTCTGTGTCTCATCTACTATTCTGTATCTTTATTCTCGACTATGGTCTAGCTTGTACCATAAATTCATGTTTTCTTCCCAGGTAGGCCATATGTAAGAAAGACTTAAATATACAACATTGATAAAATGAAAGAGCACATTGCTTTTTACAAATTCTGTCAGAGGTAGACATAATCATAACAAAAGCAAAAGGTAAATTAAGGATTAGAGGAACTGGACACAATCTGGAACACTGGAAATTCTGATTAGATGTAAAAAAGATTTTTTTTTTTTTTTTTTTTTTGGGACCAAAAGGGTGGTCAAACACTTGAAGTTTTTTACCAAAAGGTTGGCAGGATTTCCATCGTTGAAGCTGTTCAAGAACAGACTGAAAACAGGTCTGAACAACGTGATCTCATTGGACCTACTTTGATTAAGAGTGTTGTACTAGAGGTCCCTTTTAGCTAAGTTTCTCTGTGATTCTATTCTCTAATTAAAAACAAGATACAGATCAGTACAATAAAGAACTTCTTATCTGTCACAATATTAAAATGTACTTTCATTAAATTGATTCAATCTGCTGTGTTTAAAACACATTCACCGAGAGACCCTGCAGTTTTTCAATTGATTAGAGTAATCAGATCCTCCAACTACTATTAAACTGTAGGTGAGAACACAAAATTAGATATCTGGCAGATATACTGCATTAAAGCTTTTCTAAAGTGACTCAGATTTTTAAAAATATGAGTGTCACTTTAAGAAACATGACTTAATGAATGTTAGAGGATTCATAATCCCTTAGTATCACATGGCTATCATAAACACATGCATAATACTTAGATCCTGACCCTGAATCCATGATGTGTTTAACATGCTGGCTGCTTGTGCTGGTCATATACTCTTTTTTTTTTTTTTTTTTTTAATTGGTCTTGAGTTTGGAAGATAAAAATAAAGAAGTAAAGGAATAAAGAAGTAAAGGACTACAAGCATAAATGTGAGAGATTCCTGAAGTTATCTTTTCACATTTAGAATTAACCAAGATTAACCAAGTGATACAACTTCTAAATTAATCTCTTAAATGAAAAATGCCTGCACGTGTTAGGCTCAGATGTCAGGTAACAGGTTTTACTTCATTCATCTCTATCAAAGCAAACTACTTTTGTGTGCAAAAAGACAGTTACCCCATTTTCCAGCTATGCTAACATTAGTGATCTAACCAAGATCCAGATCCTCACTGGTAACGTTTCTTTTTCCTCAGGATTCAGCCTTCTTCCCAAGCTATTTTTAGTTAAACAGCTGTTTAGTCACAATTATAGCAGTGTCAAGCCCAGAATAACAAGCTGTGCATAGAGACAGAAGCTCATTTGTAGCACCATGTCACCTTGCCTGCAAGGCTTCCTGGTTGGAATTGACAAGCATCTGGCTAGTGACAGGCTGGTCTGTAGTACTGCATGAGCTTGCTTGTATCTGTTTGTAAATTACCATGTAAGCATAGCAAAGTAAAACAGAATGTTTTGTTGCATCATCATGTCTGTCAGACTTAGTCTGTTTGTCAACTTCATTCTGCTGATAAATAACCTGGAGCTTCTAAAATACTCATAAAACAAGCAAACCCTCAGTCCTACAACATTTTTCCTTAATGCTTTCAGATCGGCAGCACCTTCAGATGGTAGAAGTCCTAACCCATAGTTTTAGGTTTCTATTTGTCTACAAAGAAGGTTGTATGCATCTGTAAAACAGCATCTGCTTTGAATTTAGCTTCTGTAATTGCTAACCTTCAACGTCAATGTAAATAGCAAATGAATATACAATAAATTCTATTTCCTTTCAGATGATAAAGATATATTTTCTTTATCTGCTATGACTTTATGCAGTATCTAATAGGCTCTATTTATTTTCTAATCATTCCACAACTCTTTCATTTTGTCTCTTTCAGATGATAAAGGTATAATATATTTTAAAAAATGCAGGCACTAAATGAATTGTGATTTAGACAATGAAAAGAAAATTGGAATAGGTTTGATGAACAATACTTCAAGAAAACAGCCAAGCACTTTCCAATTGATTCTTTTACGAATACAAATGCTGCTGATGTTGATTACATTTAATTTTTTTTATCATTGGAAAATCAAATCGCAGTATATTGTGCCAAAGATGTAACTAATGAAGAAAGAGAGCACAGTAATGTTAAGGACACATGGAGTTTTACAAAGGAAATAAAAAAAAAAAAAAGATTGAATAAGTTACTCTGATTAAATAATATAAATATAAATAATATAAATAAATAATAATATAAATAAGTTACTCTGATTAAATAATATACTCTGATTAAATAAGAACTGTGAGATGATAAATAGCATTAACTGAATGATTAAAGCCAGTTAATGCAAGCTACTAGAAATATAAAACAACTCTCTGGATTTGGATTGGAGACAAGCCAGCCAATTAAAATAATGACAAAAAAAGCAACCAAATAAAACCCAGAATTTTCAGGTATTTGTGTGCTTCTGAGGATCCTTAACGAATTGCATATATTGTTCTTACATTCCTTAATACCTAAATTTAAATTAGCAGACTGTCACTATTTCATCTACCTAAAAATGAATCAAATTTGTTAGTCACTATTTTTGAACAATGCTGTCAATGGACAGTACAGCTCTGACAAAAATGAAGAATATGTCTTTTTGCTTTGAACAGCAACAGTATAAGACACAAACTCCTCTTTGTGTTTCTCAGCTGTTATGTGATTTGTTTCATCTACAGGGATTAATGTGTAATCATTTAGTCCCATAAGTAACTCAGGATTTCATTCCTGATCCAATAGAGTTTTAAACATACAGATGGTATGCCTCAGTGTAGCCAATAAAAATTAGACATTTGGGTATTTCCTGATATTTTCTATATGCTTGATAGAGCAGAAGTGGCTGCAGCTGACAGCAGTAAAGGCTGTGCATTGCCAATCTGCCAGATGATGTGTAGCTCCCAGCAGAGGTGGCAAAGGTGCCATGACGAACTCCTCCAGAAAATCAGTACTTTATGCAGCTTTCATAGTTTCCAGCAAGAGAATGGAGACTTTTAAATTGTTTCTGAAAACTGCTCTTTTCTATTAATTAATTTTCATCATTAATCTTACTTTCAGTACCAGCTAACACAGTTATTTGCTTACCACAAGTAGTAAGTCTACCATAGAGATTTTAGCTCAAGTGGGCCATGCAGAAGGTTAAACAGACTTTATTCTTTAAACAGAAGAGTACCTTATTTCTACAATGCCTGTTACAGATAGTCACAATCATAACAAGAACAACAACAACAACAACAAAAACACAATACATTAGAGTACAAGATACAGATATTTTTATCTTAATGGTCTTGAAATTTGTCACAATATTAAAATGTATTTCTATGAAATTTATTCAAACTTCTTGTCTTAAAAAGACACTAATCAAGACACGCTAGAGTAAAGAGAGATATTTTGGAATCTATAGGTTTAAAACTTAAATGGCAGCCAAATAATGTGCCAGCATAGTTCTTCTATGCCTACTGATTCAAAAAAAAAAAAGTGCATAAATACTGTAAGAAAGTACTCTGCAACTCACAAAGAGTAAGTGCAGAATGTTATTAACTTCAAGCTCCAGATAGTAGTTACTGCAGGAGAAAAATTAATTATCCACATAGGCAAAATAAAACTCCTCTGAGAAGGGAGAGAAGGTAAACATGACTTACCTATATAGATCTTTTCTCTCCCTATTCTCAATAGAAGATGAGGCATCTACACTGTAATTGTCAATTATTTAGAAAAGTTTTACTTGGAATTATCAGAAAGATCTTGATGGGGAAAATAAATAAATAAATAAATAAGCCTGAATATATTTGTCTGACAGTTGTCTGAAAGTCAAAGAGAAACAGAAAGTAGTGTAGCACTTAAGTTATAAATTTTATTTTGTTCTGTATATGATTTTTCAGTGAACATTAGTTTCCTACCAGGCTTCTTATTTAGGCTACCTGCCAGACAGTGCAGAAGTTTATGTTTCTTAGCTGGATGTCTCGTTAACAATACACTAGACTGGCTATTTTTTCACTCTAATGCTAATATTGCAGATGGTGCCACATCTCTGGTCCATGTTTGTAGTCTGCACCTGTGTGTGTGTGAGAGAGAGGAAAATGTCATTTTAAAAATTTTTGTTTAGTTGTTTGTTAGATTTATTTATTTATTTATTTATTTATTGTCTTTTTGTTTCAGCCATGGTCTTCCATGAAACAATGGAAGACACAATTCCTTCACTGGAGGCTTGGACCATCCAGCATGAAAACTACTGCATCTGGAAAATACATTTATATCTGTATCATCATGGTAGTGACTTTACTTGGAGGAAATAAAAAATACTAGCAATCGACTTTATAGACTAACAACCAAAAGAGCTTAAATTTACCATGCTCAACTGCACAGACAAGTGGCCTAGGGTTACTCCTGACCTCACACTTACGTCTGCTCCTTCATCCAGCAATACTGTCTGTCTGCAGATATTGTGTACATTTAATGTGTGAAAATACAATGTTTACTCAACATACAAATGATATTTTGGTAAGACATCTGTGCTGCTATTTTGGAGGAGTTAGCATTAGACCAGCTACCATACGCCTGTCAGAACTTGGCCCTAAGCACTATAATATAGGAATTAACATTTTAGCTAAGCACCAATGTCATGCATTGCCATAAGTATTTTTTTTTTCTTTTTTCAGTATACTGCCAATAGAACCAACACTAAATAAATAAATAGAACAGATAAACATAGTAGAGCTTGGGATCCCTTCCCTTCGCTTCCCTTCGCTTCCCTTCGCTTCCCTTCGCTTCCCTTCGCTTCCCTTCCCTTCGCTTCGCTTCCCTTCGCTTCCCTTCGCTTCCCTTCGCTTCCCTTCGCTTCGCTTCGCTTCCCTTCCCTTCCCTTCCCTTCCCTTCCCCCTTCCCTTCCCCCTTCCCTTCCCTTCCCTTCCCTTCCCTTCCCTTCCCTGCCCTGCCCTGCCCTGCCCTGCCCCCTGCCCTGCCCTGCCCTGCCCTGCCCTGCCCTGCCTTTCCCCTGTCCCTGCCCCTGCCCCTGCCCCTTCCCTTTCCCAATCCCCTTCCCTTTCCCCTTCCCTTTCCTTTTCCCTTCCCCTTCCCCTCCCCTTCCTTTCTTTTCCCTTTTCCCAAAACTTTTTTTTTCAACATCTGCAAAATTCACATTCATTAGAAGTTATTAAACTCATATCAAATCACAGAATTACAGAATCGTCTAGGTTGGAGGAGACCTCCAAGATCATCGAGTCCAACCTCAGCCCTAACACTAACAAGTCCTACACTAAACCATATCACTAAGGGCTACATCTAAACGTCTTGTAAAGACCTCCAGGGATGGTGACTCAACCACCTCCCTGGGCAGTCCATTCCAATGCCTAACAACCCTTTCAGTAAAAAGTTCTTCCTAACATCCAACCTAAACCTCCCCTGGCACAACTTTAGCCCATTCCCCCTCGTCCTGTCACCAGGCACGTGGGAGAATAGACCAACCCCTAGCTCTCTACAGCCTCCTTTAAGGTACCTATAGAGAGCGATGAGGTCTCCCCTGAGCCTCCTCTTCTCAAGGTTAAACAATCCCAGCTCCCTCAGCCGCTCCTCATAAGACTTGTTCTCCAGACCTCTCACCAGCTTCGTTGCCCTTCTCTGGACTCTCTCAAGCACCTCCATGCACACCCCCTTCTTGTAGCGAGGGGCCCAAAACTGAACACAGTACTCGAGGTGCAGCCTCACCAGAGCCGAGTACAGGGGGACAATCACCTCCTTAGACCTGCTGGCCACGCTGCTTCTTATACAAGCCAGGATGCTATTGGCCGTCTTGGCCACCGGAGCACACTGCTGGCTCATATTCAGCTGCCTATCAACCAGTACTCCCAGGTCCTTCTCTTCCAGGCAGCTTTCCAGCCACTCATCTCCCAGCCTGTAGCGCTGCTTGGGGTTGTTACGCCCCAGATGCAGGACCCGGCACTTCACAGTATCACAGATTTCTAGGTTGGAAGAGACCTCAAGATCATCGAGTCCAACCTCCGACCTAACACTAAGTACTCCACTAAACCATATCGCTAAGCTCTACATCTAAACGTCTTTTAAAGACCTCCAGGGATGGTGACTCCACCACCTCCCTGGGCAGCCCATTCCAATGCTTAATAACCCTTTCGATAAAGAAGTACTTCCTAACATCCAACCTAAAACTCCCCTGTCGCAACTTTCACCCATTCCCCCTCGTCCTGTCACCAGGCACGTAGGAGAACAGACCAACCCCCACCTCTCTACAGCCTCCTTTAAGGTAACTGTAGAGAGCGATAAGGTCGCCCCTGAGCCTTCTCTTCTCCAGGCTGAACAAGCCCAGCTCCCTCAGCCGCTCCTCGTAAGACTTGTTCTCCAGACCCCTCACCAGCTTCGTTGCCCTTCTCTGGACTCACTCGAGCACGTCCATGTCCTTCCTGTAGCGAGGGGTCCAAAACTGAACACAGTACTCGAGGTGCGGCCTCACCAGAGCCGAGTACAGGGGCACAATCACTTCCCTAGACCTGCTGGCCACACTGCTTCTTATGCAGGCCAGGATGCTGTTGGCCTTCTTGGCCACCTGGGCACACTGCTGGCTCATATTCAGCCGACTATCAACCAATACTCCCAGGTCCCTCTCGGCCAGGCAGCTTTCCAGCCACTCATCTCCCAGCCTGTAGCTCTGCTTGGGGTTGTTGCGCCCCAGGTGCAGGACCCGGCACTTGGCCTTGTTGAACTTCATACAGGTGACCTCAGCCCATCGCTCCAGCCTATCCAGATCCTCCTGCAGAGCCTTCCTGCCCTCGAGCAGATCGACACACGCACTTAGCTTGGTGTCATCTGCAAACTTACTGAGGGTGCACTGGACGCCCTCATCCAGATCATCGATAAAGATATTAAAGAGGACCGGCCCCAGTACCGAGCCCTGGGGGACACCACTAGTGACCGGCCTCCAACCAGATTTGACTCCATTCACCACAACTCTCTGGGCCCGGCTATCCAGCCAGTTTCTAACCCAGCAAAGCGTACGCCAGTCCAAGCCCCGAGCAGCCAGTTTCTTGAGGAGAATGCTGTGGGGAACTGTGTCAAAAGCCTTACTGAGGTCAAGGTAAACCACATCCACAGCCTTTCCCTCATCCACCAAGCGCGTCACTTGGTCATAGAAGGAGATCAGGTTCGTCAAGCAGGACCTACCTTTCATAAACCCATGCTGACTGGGCCTGATCGCCTGCTTGCCCTGCAAGTGCAGCGTGATGACACTCAAGATAATCTGCTCCATGAGCTTCCCTGGCACTGAGGTGAAGCTAACAGGCCTATAGTTCCCCGGGTCTACCCTCCGGCCCTTCTTGTAGATGGGTGTCATGTTTGCTAGCCGCCAGTCGACTGGGACCTCCCCTGATAGCCAGGACTGCCGATAAATGATGGAAAGCGGCTTGGCCAGCTCCTCCGCCAGTTCTCTCAGTACCCTCAGGTGGATCCCATCCGGCCCCATCGACTTGCGTACATCCAAGTATTGTAGCAGGTCACCAACCATTTCCTCGTGGATAGCGAGGGCCACATCCTGCTCCCCATCCCCTTCCACCAGCTCAGGGTACCAGGTATCCAGAGAACAACCAGTCTTGCCGCTAAAGACTGAGGCAAAGAAAGCATTGAGCACTTCAGCCTTTTCCTCATCTTTTGTAACTAAGTTTCCCCCCACATCCAGTAAAGGATGGAGATTTTCCTTAGTCCTCCTTTTTGTGTTGATGTATTTGTAAAAACGTTTTTTGTTATCTTTAACGGCAGTAGGCAGATTGAGCTCCAGATGAGCTTTGGCCTTTCTAATTTTGTCCCTGCACAGCCTCGCAACATCCTTATTGTCCTCCTGGGTGGCCTGCCCTCTTTTCCAAAGATTATAAACCCTCCTTTTTCTCCTAAGCTCGAGCCACAACTCTCTGCTCAGCCAGGCCGGTCTAGTTCCGCGTCGGCTCGTCTTTGGGCACGTGGGGACAGACCGCTCCTGAGCCATTAAGATTTCCTTCTTGAAGAGTGCCCAGCCTTCCCGGACTCCTTTGCCCTTCAGAACCTCCTCCCAAGGGACTCTGCCAACCAGTGTCCTGAACAGCTCAAAGTCAGCCCTCCGGAAGTCCAAGACAGCGGTTTTACTGGTCCCCTTCCTGGCTTCGTCAAGAATAGAGAACTGAACCATTTCGTGGTCACTCTGCCCAAGACAGCTCTCGACCACCACACCTCCCACCAGTCCGTCACTGTTTGTGAACAGAACGTCTAGCGGGGCACCTCCCCTGGTAGGCTCTCTAACCAGCTGCGTCAGGAAGCTATCTTCCACGCTCTCCAGAAACCTCCTAGACTGCTTTCTCTGGGCTGTGTTGCACTTCCAGGATATGTCTGGGAAGTTGAAGTCCCCCACGAGAACAAGCGCTGACGATTTCGCGGCTTCTGCCAGCTGCCTGTAGAACTCCTCATCAGTCTCCTTATTCTGGTCTGGCGGTCTATAACAGACCCCCACCAGGATGCTTGCCTTGTTGGCCTTCCGTCTGATCCTAGCCCATAGGGACTCAACCTTATCATTCCCAGCCTGGAGTTCCTCAACATCTAAACACTCTCTAATATAGAGAGCCACACCACCACCCCTTCTGTGCTGCCTGTTCCTTCTGAAGAGCCTATAGCCAGACATTGCAGCACTCCAGTCATGAAAGTGGTCCCACCACTTTTCCGTGATGGCAACCAAGTCATAGCCTTGGCCTAGCACAATGGCTTCCAGCTCCTCCTGTTTGTTGTCCATGCTGCGTGCATTAGTGTATATGCACTTCAGTCGGGCTATTGCCTTCTTCCCCAGCTTTGCCATTGTTCCGCCCGGCACAGCTCCAACAAGCCTTCTTTCAGCCCCATCCCCCTTCTTTCCTAGTTTAAAGCCCTCTCAATGAGCCCTTCCAGCTCCTGGGCTAGGATCCGTTTTCCCCTTAGAGATAGGGACCCGTCTGCAGCTATCAGGCTGGGTGCCAAGTAAAGCGCCCCATGGTCAAAAAAAACAAAATTTCTGTGTTGGCACCAGCCTCTGAGCCACATGTTAATCAGGTGGGCTTTCCGTGTCCTCTTGATACCCCTCCCTGCCACTGCAGGGATAGATGAAAACACCACCTGTACTCCCGCTCCATCCACTAACCGTCCCAGTCCCCTAAAGTCCCGTTTGATAGCCTTCAAGCTTCTCTCATCAATACCATCACTGCCAGCCTGGACTATCAAAAGAGGATAGTAGTCAGAGGGGCGAACCAGGTTGGGAAGCTTCCTGGCAATATCCCTGACCCTGGCCCCAGGGAGGCAGCAGACTTCCCTACAGGTAGGGTCAGGTCGACAAATAGGGCCCTCTGTTCCCCTGAGAAGGGAGTCGCCTACTACGATCACCCTTCTGTCTTTCTTGGTGGAGGCAGTCTTGAGGCGTGGAGTCGGCTTCCTCGCCCTAGGCATCCTCCTGGGTAGACTTTCTACCTCGTCCTCACCCACCGGTCTCTCAAGCTCCAGGGCCTCAAACCTGTTGCGTAAGGGCACCTGGGAAGGTGGGGCCGGTAGGGGGGGGCGTTGCCTGAAAGGTCGAGCAGGGACCTGTCTCCATCCCTCCTCAACTTCTAGGTCGCCTCCCTCTGACCGACAGCGACAGGGCAGGGGGTCCATCCCCATTTGGGGTGTCTCACCCCAGTACCTCTCCTTCAGGCCCTGCAGGGAATCCCGCCAGCAGTCTATCTCGCGCTCACACTCCCTAATAGCCCTCAACCTCTCCACCTCCTCTTTGAGTTCTGCCACCAGGCGGACCAGGTCATCCACCTGCTCGCACCTTACACACACGGCGCCTCTGCCTCCCTCAGATGGCAGCAACAGGCTCAGGCAGTCCCTGCACCCAGAGACCTGAACTGCCGCATTGTTGAGCAGGCAGTCAGTCTGGGTGGCCACAGACTTTCTAGAGAG